>NC_141539.1:48280000-48370000 GCF_021556685.1 Rattus norvegicus
TAGACTGTATTCTATGCGTTCAGGAGTCTCTGGATTCAATCAAGTTTTAGCATCACATTGTGTTTCCTCTGTGTTTGTCTGTGTGTCCCACAGATGGTCATGTGTCACCTAGTGATAGGTAGGCATTCTGAGAATTAGTGAGGCAGTTTTGTCATTGTGTGAACAGCATAGGACATACCCACACAACCAGCATGACTACAGTGTCACCAGGCAGCACAGGTTATGGAGTATGTTAGCACAGTTGTATCTATTTTATAGACACAACTCATAAAGTATGTATGGTGTACCAAGGTTATATGACCTGTGAGTAAGCATCCTCCATGGACTCTAAATCCAAACACCCACATACTGCGGTGGAGATTGTCTATACGAACACTCACTAGGATGAAATTCCCCTCTGGGATTCATTTGCAGAAAAACAATCTGGTCTTTGACAAGTTTAGATATGCAAAGATACCTTCACGTCTCATCTTGAGTATGAAAACAAAGCCATACATTTCTGGACAATACCACTAAAATTGGCCTCCATTCTACCATGGACAGGGGTGGTGGTGGCTATGTTTTACCAAGAAATATCTTTGAGAAGCTAACTGCATAATGTTAATCAGGACAAAGTAATGAAAACATGAGGTCTGTGAAGCTATCACGTTTTTAAGTCTGTGTGAGATCTCAGTGGAGATGCCTGGAGCCTTGGTTTACTCCTGGCTCACTTGTAGGCTAGGGTTCTTTTAAAGGCATATTCTATAACCTTTTATCCCAGAGATTCTAAGTTAGTAGTTCTGAGGGGGGTGGTCAAAGATTCCTTTGTTAAAGGTGTCCTGGGTGAGGGGTTGTCATCTAGGTGTACTGCTGAGTTTGCTCTGTGAGAAGGCCAAAAAAATTGCAGGTTCTCCAGACAAATGCAAAATGTAAGCTTGCAGAACCCTAGTCCTCACATTTATAGATTTAGATGGCCAAAGCTTGTCTCTGAGTTTTAAGTGGGTTAAGTGAGACAGCCGACAAAAATCTCTAGGGAGAAGAAAATGTTTCCTTCTAATTGTGGATAGATTCCTAAGGATTTACTCTTTGCTCTAAAGTATGCAAAACTCTCTTAGTACCCAATTTGTGCATCATAGTGAGGAGCTCAGTTTGAGTGACAAAGAACCATCACCCATGTTGGTTGAGATAATCTTCAAGGATAGCTAACAGTAACCCAGTACCTTAAGAATTGACCCAGTCTCCTCCACAGAAAGCCTTAAGGCTGTGTGTATACTTGGGAGGGCTTATGGGAGTTAGGTTTCCTGTGTGATGAGCTGGGCTCTCTTCCCCACTCCTGGGAGACCTTAGAACATCTCACCATCCAAAGAGGATCTTCTTTCTGTTCCCTGTTTTTTTATTTTTTTTAATTTTTGTTATTTGTTTTTGTTTTTGTTTTTTTGTTTGTTTTTGTTTTGTTTTGTTTTGTTTTGCATATAGGCTATGAGATTTTAGTAACATCTCCTTACAAAAATTCTTCCAACTCATTAAGGAGGAAACATTTTAGTAACAAAATCTGGGTGAGGGAGTAGGTGTGCCCTGTCATACAATCTGATCAGGACTTGGGGATCTGAGCTGTTAGAAGGGGCAGCATCCAGAAATCAAATTACCACTGTTAAAGTCATCTTTCTTGCCTGGAATGTTTTCAGCAGAGTACAGGGAATTAGGTGAGTGTGAGAGTGTGCGCACACGGATGCATGTGTGTATGGGGGTGGGTAACTATCAGATACTAATCCTGAAAAGTCGTTTCAGTGCTGTTTCACTCAACACCAGCACAAGACAATTCCAGCATGGCAAAGTGGCCCCAGATGCCACTCTGACTGGAGTTAGAGCAGTAGGGAAGGTTGCCTGAAGCCCAGGGCTACACCTGAAATGTGCTCCAGAACCCCGAGTGTGTCTGCCACATGGTATCTGTGTCACTGGAATACAGAGGTCTCCAGAATGTGCAGAAAAGAGTGGCAGTGCATGAGGCCTTTACAGGGTAAGGGCACTCCTGAGGTTGGTTCCCTTTCCATTCCCAGTCATGTCCAGGTCTAGTTTGAGTCAGTTTGTCCCACAAGACAATCTCTGCTCTACTCCATCCTTCTAGGCAAGTCTCCTGTGACATGTGATTTTATCCCTTGTCATCGTCCTCACTGATATCATGTGGATCAGACAGGCTCATCTCTGACCTGAGGAGACAGCCCCCTGAAGGTTATTTGTTCATGGTGTTGTTGGTACAAAGTTTGGTCCTGCTCCATCAGATGTGCGAGATGGGCGAGTGACAAACAGCAGTCATGAGATGCCTCCCAGCTCTAAGCACGATGCAGGTGGGGGAGAGAAAGTGGCTTTGTGACTCCTACTGGGAGGGAGCTGCTACTGTCATCTTCGGATGATCAGAAGCACAGCCCTCACTAGGCGGTAGATCTCTGGTCATCTCAGGCTGTGCAGGGATGACTTCCCTCTTCCCGGAGGCTCTCGAAGTCCAATCCGAGAGCCCAAGCCCTGTGGGCCTCACCTCCATCAACTACATGTAATAATGGGCACCCTGGGTGGACAAACACATACAGAATATCCAGAGCAATGCCAGGCCCACAGGTAGGTCCAGTCAGCATCAATTATTACCATTTCATTGCTAGAGTTACCACTGCAACCACCCCCTCTCCTCTGGTTCCACTGACATGGCTTAGTTTGGACACTTGCTGCTTCTGGGCACACAGCCATCTCTGTGGTCCTTCCCCATCTCAAAGGATGCTTCCAGAACATCTTTTCCTATTGCCCTTGCTTTGACCAACCCACTCTGATTCCCTGAATGCCCTACTCAGGAGCTCTGCCTCACCATATTTTTGGGAGTGCCTTAGCTTGAGCCTAAAGCCATGCTTGGCACGTGAGCCAGCTGCCAGAGCTGCTGGGAACTGTGTAATTTCTCGAAATGTACCTGACCTCTTTTTAGCCCTTCCTGTCTTTACTCTTTGCTGTTGCTTAAGTTGTTGGGCCCAGGGTGACAGGTCCAAGGCCACCAGGTCACAAAAGGGCTGGGTACAATTATTTCATTTTAAGATTTTAGATCTTAGAATATATGCAGGATCCCCTGTCAGTCGGCAAAATGATTGCTGACCGGTCTAGCAGACTATCAAGCCATTTCTCAAATTAAGTTAGTTAAATCAGCCTGAACAGAATGCTATTCCGATTTTAACGTTTATTTACTTGCTCATTAGTGTTTATGTTGGGTTTGGTTGCAAGACTCTGGAAAAACCAATAAAGCTCTCATTATGTGGGGAAAAAATAGATGAATATAGAAATTGCTTTCTCTCTGATGGGCACCAGGAAGGTTTGTTGTAGGCTAGCCTTGCTCTCTGGAAGACCCTCAAGATAATCAGATATTCAGGAGCCCAGTGGGCAAGCAGCCTCTTCCAACAGGGTTAAGACAGTCTCGGGATGTCACTACCATAACATTCACAATGTAAAGCTCATGCTGAAAGGGACTTCCCTGCTCAAAGAATACCGTGCCTAACTCTCAACTTGAATCCTCCCAGCCAGGCAGCAGCCTGGGTGTAGGTGGGGGACTTTCTGCCTCAGCCCTTCCTGCCACACCCAGTAGGACGTGTCCCCAGCCATGGTGTTGCGGCCACTGTTTCCCTTCTCTCTTCTGGAATCTCATCAGGTGTGCCTGTCTTGAAGACGGTGTGGATCTGTCTTGAAAAGGAGCCAGCTCTCATCGTGTCGTTGCGACAGATTTCTTAATTAATCTGCTCAGATTGTCAATAATGTAATTCACTGATGATTTAGAAGCCAGTTATGTGACTGCTGTGCCATTGTGGGGAAACATCTGAATAATTCAGCTAATAGATGGGAACTCGCCCAGATCGCTGCAACATGGGGAGGGAACAGCTAATTCGAACAGGATGAGCACAGGCAGGGTGATTCCAGCACATTCCAGGGAGCAGAGAGGTTGTCATATTGCTTGGGGCAGCTGCTGCCTGGTTTAATTATTGTCATTTTTTGGTTAGTTTTTTTTTTTTTTTTTTTTGGACAAGAGAAGCCAGGTCCCAGACTCCCAGGCAGAGGCCACTGACACACTCCTGAAAAAGTGAAGTTCAAGTGAAAAGCACGTGAGGTCTCTGACTGCCAGGTTTGTGCTGCGTACACATGTCAGTGGGCTTTCTAGGCACAGAACATTGGCTTTTATTTCCTTCCAAAGAGTGTGACTATCATCTATGACTGTGTGAGATGAGCGTGTAAGAAATGTCAGAGTAACATAAAGAGTGGCATTCCTTCTCCTGAGAGGATGTTCTCATCCTGAATAGATTGTCATACCATGATGATTGTGTCTTCCACCTCGAGCTGAAACTGGAGCCATGGTAGAAAGACGAGTGCAGGGATCCGGAGTCTAATTATGTGCTACATCTTACACAGACATTAAAAACCCAATCACATTTAGTTATGTACTTAGAATTTATTTTGCTTTTATTGGAAATAATAAAATTATATGGACTTGAGTCATTATACTATATATATATATGTATATATATATATATATATATTTACTTTGTTAGTGAGAGTTTTTAACAGCCCTCAAATGCAGAGACAAGTTAGTCCCTGAGATGTGAGTGTTAAGAACTGTGGGCTTTGAATAGGAAATGTTAATTTGGTTGCACTTGTCTACAGAGCTTTACGTATGTCCTCTGAACTATCTGTTCTTCTTCAACACCCTGGGATCCCGAGAAGCTCATGGACACAGGCAGACACATACATATATGAACACTTGTATATACGATGCACGTGTGCTCACATGGGAGCATATGCACACACCCACACAGGATACACATGCACAGATGCGTCCATACTTGCATATGTGCATATGCTTGCATGCATGCCCACACACACACACACATACACAAATGCACACATGTTTGTATACACTTGCAGTCACATCTCTTCAGAATGCCCAGTATATTCCAAAAAAACAGGAAAGGCTAAACTACACACCTGACTCTACCACTCATAAATTCCAGCAGGCCACTCCCCATCAGGACATGACCCCTTGGAATTTAAGGACAGCAAGGCTGATTTACGATATAAACTACCTTGGGAATGCTACACCAAAGGGTTACCTCTTGAAAGTCTTTGTTTCAAATAATTAGCGAGTGAATGAAAGGGACTAGCAAAATGCTGCCTGTAAATAAAGTCTGGACCCCAAGTGCATGCCAGCCTTAGAGACTGGGAACAAGCACTGGCATGCTGGGAAGGAGGCATGTTTGCTGCTGGTGTGGTCTGGGCCGGCCACTCTGCACTCACCAACTCTCCTCTGGTGGCACAGCCTCAGGATCCTAGCCTAAACCATGAGGTCAGCTCCTGGTCAAACTATGTGTGGGTGCTCTGACATCACACCAATTTCAGAGAGCAAGAAAGGAGAAGAGGGAAGGGGTTCAGTTCTCTTCCCCTGTGCTTACGTTGTGTTTTTCCCAGAAGCCCCTTTGCTACCTCCTGTGGGCTGCGTTTGAGTGACCTCCATGGCTACAAGTCCATAGGGCAGTCTTCTAGGGAGAGAGGCTTGCAAGTGTAATCTTTCAGCTGGGCACAGATACCAAAACCCTTCAAAGGAAAGTGGCCATTTGGTGACATCTTGCTGCTCATGTCCAAACACAAAGCCATTCCTACAGAGGAGAGTAGATGTTCTAAATCAAGCAGCTTTAATAAAACCGCAGGTAAGCTCCATTTTCACTGAGCATGCAAGGATTTTGATTTGAGAAAACACTAGGAAAAACACCTTGCTTCATGAGCCTTTGGGTTTAATGAGCATCTGAGAACCATTTTTATAGCACGAGTTCCCTCCCATGACCTTCCCTCCCCCATACCCTAAGTCTGACCTGGAGGCACAGTGACCTGGAGCTAGTTGCATGCCCCGAGTTGGAGGGATGTGACTGTGGCTGGTCCCTGAGTTTGCTAATGCCAGTGGGCATTTGGAGAATCATGTGCTGTTTACTGGAAACCCATTTGTTATTATTTACATATGTAAAGCTTGCATCTTCGGCTCATGTATTCCCTGGGAATCTAATTTGTAAATAATTACCTGACAGAAATGAAGCTAGATAGAAAATTCAGAGTGTGCAGTGGCCCAAACAAACCCCAGAGAGGAGACTTGAGCGCTAAGGCCAGCTCCTGAAAGGCCTCATCACGCTTTCTCTGCTCAGCAGTCAGCAGCTAATAAGGCCCCCTGATTAGAAGCAAATTCTCAGGTGGCGGACGTGGTGGACACACAAAAGTGGCCATTAGCAGCTAGGCTGGGAGCAGAAGGCTGAGCTAGCTTTCCCTGTTCCACTCTCCATGCCAAGGAGTAGTGGTAAGGACGGGACTACTCTTCCTGTATGAAGAGCCAGGGCACCTAGAGCAAGGGGGGGGGGCACAGGCTGAATGCTTGGGTTCCCTCTGAGTGTCTATGGTAAAGTACTAATCCCTCTTGCAGGCTGTATTGGAAGTGTTATCTCTAAGGAATCAATGAGGCCCCAGGCAGAGCTTTAATCTGAAGGGTTTATGTCCTCAGAAAAGGTACTAGGGTTCTCTCTCTATACCCACTTACCAAGGCAAGACTGTCTGAGGACCCAGGAAGCAGGCGATGCTCTACAAGCCAGAAGGTATGCTATCTCTAGAAACTCACTTCATTCAATCTAGATTCTGAGCTCTCTACTTTTAGAGCCAAGAGAACGAAATCCTAGGGACTTAAGCCATCCAGCAGGTAGCATTCTTGTTACAGCAGCCTGAGCTGACTGATACAGGGTGATAGACTGGAAATAGGTGTTTCAGAAAGCTAGATCCTGCCTATGGACCCTCTGGGAGGTTTCTTGATGCTGTGCTAGCTCCTGAACACCTGCTCCCATCACCTTAAGCCCTGGGCCCTGCTAGTCATAGCCTTCTCTAGTCGACTACTTCACCAATATGCCGGCAGCAGAAAGGGCCTAGAGCTTTGCCTTTTACAAATCTATTTAGCCTTTGGATGTCTTACTCCAGAAGAGATACTGAGCCCCTACTGCATGCCCAGCACCTGCTACACTTTTGTAGACAGGAGCAAGAAGATGCAGAACAGACAGTCTTGTCCATATAAGAGCAAGCACAGGCTTGGAGCTGGTATTAACTCAGTTATTTCGTAGTTGCTCTGGGCCTGAGACTTGTCTAAGCATGTGAAGTTGTTCAAGGGTCACATAACCACCTGCAAGTTAATTCTACTGCTCTGTCCTTCACAGAGAAAAGAGGCACAGTTGATTCTAGGACATACAGCTAGCAGGTGACAGAGCCAGGGTCACCCTCATGTAGTTTGAATCAAGTTTCATGCTCAGTGTGGAACTGCCAGAACAGGTAACCACAATCCTATTATAGCAACTTCCAAGTCTCATGTGTAGGATCTGATTGGGAGGGCACAAGAAAAGGGAGTCTCTTTTCTTGGTGACTGGGAAAATCTCCCTAAGGAAGCCAAGTCTAAGTGCATATATAAAGGAGGGCTGAGTTGGTAAATCCCAAAGAACCAGAGGTACCTGGGCCAAAGGAGCCCTAAGGTTTCTTAGGAAGGTTGTGTGTGGGATGATGGTTGGTAAGGGCTTAGCTGAAGAGACAGAGGGTCCATGCATAGCCCAGAGGGCCTGAAAATGGGTCATATAAGGATTTTATCAGGGTAACTTCTACTATACTGCAGAGAAGGGATTAGAACGTAGGACTAATAGAAGCAGAGGCCTTTACTATCTTAGCAGGGAACTTACAAGAATGGGGGATGATTTCAGTAAGGGATGGGTGGCATTTTGAACTAGCACTGTGGGAACAAGTGATGGAAACACAGCAAGCAAGCTGGCTGCTGCCAGCCCATGAGGGGATGGTGGCCTCCGAGGACTCTGAGGGACAGGTTAGTAAACATCATCATAGTTTTAAAATCAAACTTTCACGGATTTTGGATTCTAGAGACAGCAGATACAGTAATCAAATCATTTGCTTCCCAATTATTGTTTTACTCTATCTGTTGTCCTGAAGGCACTATGTCCCTCATAGTTATAGGTGACGTGCTACAGGCTGGTGGCTACCACCTGTGTCTCCTCAGCCAGGTCACTTTGGTGTTTACCAGTAGTCTGAAGTTTTCTGTAGTGAGTGGGAATGTAACACGAAGGGCATCAGGATGGTGCTTTCTTTTTGGCACACCTCTGGCCACCACCTTCTGGGGAAAGGGGACATAGAAGAGACCCATTGAGTCTTCAAGTGTCCATCTTGGAATCTTTCGGCTCCACTGATGGCCCATCTCTCCTTTGGAGCCTCCACATAGATTCAGAATATCCTTTTTCGAAGATGCTTGACTTAAGGGTGTTAACTATATTGCTCTTTCCTGCATTTCGCAAACCTCTCTGGGGTGGACTTGTCTCATTCCTCTCTAGAATGGGGCACAGCATGGAGCTCAGTGTGTCTTTCTGAAGGAATAAGGAATAATGAAGGGATAAGGGAACAGGCAGATAGAAATGACTGTGCTATCCTACACTGACCTACCACACTGTCCCTCTGTGTCAAAGCAGACTTTTGAAGATCATGATAATCCTGGATTTTTTTTCTAGCTATCAGGGCCAGGCAGCCTGATGGCTGAAGTGATAAGACACATCAGTGTCCATACAGCTGTTTGTTGAAATGCTGACTGGAAATACTCTTCGAAATGACTATTTTTCCAAAGAAACCTCTTTCAAAAGATACTGCTTCAAAATGGACTTGATAACTGAGTCCAGAAAAACGTGCCCTCGGAAGGGGGGGGGGGACAGTGGCTAGCACATCAAAGACTTCCAAAGGTCGATTGCAAAGGGGAGTCACGTGACTGATCATCTTGGCAAAGTTGTCTTTGTCTTTGTAACTGATCTGCTCCAAGGGCCACAGGGTACAAGGACATCAGATTTGTTTGAAGAGAGAAGCATCCTGTTAGCCTTGGAAATTATTGCACAAAGCCACCAGAGTGCAACTTCCTCCAACCCACTCCTCCAACCCCCACCCAGACAAGGCTGAACATCATACAAAGCTCCACCCCATACCACTCTGATCCCTGTCTGTCGCAGAGGCCGCGTGGCCAGCACACTGGCAGAGAGAGGTAGAAAGACTCCCTTCCCCACTTGCTTAGTTGTATAATTTAATAATCCCTTTGCCCTCCTTTAAGTTCACTCACTCAGGTTTGCTGTGGTCAGTCTTCTAGACTCCAAGGGCCAAGAGATCTAAACGTATCTACTAACTTTGCTATACCCTGGAAGCTTGGGCCAATGACTTCTGATGCTTCCTCACCTGAATAGATGAGCCACAAAACCTGCCTGACTGATTGTCAAGGATTTTCTGCGACTGCAGGAAGTAACTCAGCATAGGTCAACGTGTGTCCATAAACTGAGACTTGTCCTTCTCCGAATCCTTTCTGTTTGAAAGCCTTGGCATTTCTCATAAGGAAACAGATGTCCTGAGATGTTGAGTTATATCCCCATGTCATACTCAGGGACTGGCTGGCGGGTCTGAGAGTGAGATCCATGTCTTATGTGCTTCCCAAACACAGGCACCTTTGCTTGTCCTCATGTATTGGAGTTCTACAGGTAAGCTATCTAATACTTGCAAATGACTGTCACCATTTCAACATAAAGACGCGGTGTGAGTGCAGCCACACCTGTACACATACCTGCTACTACTGAACACAAGGAAGTGTTCCCTACTTTTGTTCACTAGACTGTTGCTAAGCTGGATAACTGTTCTCCTCTGTCATTTGCTTAATGAAATGCCATGTAACCTTTCCCTGTGACCTATATTAACATACAAATAATGAGTATGGTACACGTAGTACTGACTGACCGCCAGAGACTATTCTGTGCTTTCTGTATGTCTTACCTCATCTAAGCCCAAGGGAAACTTCTGCTGGGGAAATACTGTGAATATCCCAGTTTTGTATGGGGAGCTGAGGTACAGAAAAATTAAAGAACTTGCCCAAAGTCTCAATGCTAATGCAGTGAGAGTTTGAGCTCAGGAATTCATTTTAAAATTCACACCTGTTGATAGATAGAGTAAAATGCGCAAGCGCCTTGTGCTCTTGGTCCTCAGAGTGATGGAGGAACATGAGGGGGAATCCAGAGTCATGTTAGATTGCTCTTCATTGCGTCGTCCTAAACCTGACTCAACACCTAGAAGACAAGGTGGCTCGGGAAAGGTGTCCCCGTCGCCATCCTGGGGCTCCACAGGCTGCTGCTCTGGGGATATTCTTCTCCCTTTTGTCCACTTGTGCAGCTGTTCTGCCCCTGTCCCTTCTGTGTGAGGTCACAGCTGTGCGAGCTAGTCTGGTTCTGTCCAGACCTCACCTTAGGGAACACTCCTGCTTTCCCTAAGTTATCAGACCCTGTGGGCCTCCCTACCTTTTCTTTAGGGGAATCAGATATTTTATCAACTGAAACCTAGCAACAGCCCTCAGTGGCCAGGGGGACCCACATTAGCATTTGCTCTGTGTTTCTGCTCTGTCATATGCATAGAGGACAGAGGAGAGAAGCGGAACTAGGGATGCGTGAGCTTAAACAAGTGCTTGGAAGGGAGGTGGGCCTTCTGAGAGGGGTGAAGCTTAGCCATTTCCTGCTCTTCTATTCTGTGAGACCCTAGACTCTCAGTCTAACAGCAGAGTTGGCTCTTAGCAGGTGTCTAGCAGAGGAGCACTTTTCTGAATCATCTCCACTTTGTCAGAGTTGGCAGATCACTCATCATTCATTCATTCACTCGCTCGCCCACTCATTCATTCATTCTTTCGTCAAACTTTGGCTTTTGACTTAGAGCCTCACAGTACTAGGCAGACATCCAGCCTCCTAGGAACTGGGTTGTGCGTGTGCATCACCACGCCTAGCTCCTCATTAAGCTTTTAGTATGAAGCAGCTGTGAACTCTACTGAACACTTAGACACCAATTAGATTCATGCTCAGCTTCAGAGAACCCTCATTGCAAACAGATAGAAATCTGTACAACGAGATAAGAGCTACAGCCAAGGCGAGAGAGGCATTCAGAAGAGCCAGGCCTAGTGAGTATGAGGGGCAGGGGCCAAGGAAGGTGCTCCGCTAGAAAAGGGAGAATGTAGGTGAGGGAGATAGGTAGAGGAACATAGGGAGGGAAAGAGAGAGGTACAGAGAGACAAATAGAGACAGACACACAGAGACAGAGACAGAGACAGAGAGACAGGGAGACAGAGAAATAGAAACAAAGACAGAGACAGACAGAGAGAGACAGAGACAGAGAGATAGAGAGAGTTCACCCTAGTCAGGAGAGTCAGGGATCAGGGCTCAGGGCCCAGTTAGGTTCTGAAGATGCTATTTCTGAAGTCCCATCTCCAACAACTTTTCCAACATATCCTTACTGGGTGACAATCTCCCATCAAAGTCCCTTGCTCTGGCTCCCAGGGGGTCACTTAGCCCAAGGGAGAACAAACCTTCTGAAGTTGGGCCCTTGCCTCTCTGCCCTTTTCTTTTCTCCCCTTTCCTGTCCCCAACTTCTAAGAAAGGCCCTCATCACCAGCCCACATTCCTCTATGCCATTCCTATTGCTGTAATGTACTCCTAGGCTTCTGCCTTTGTATGCCATTTCATTTCCCAGAATGCTGTAGTACCAATAGCTTCTAGAACACAGTGGGTCTAAGTACAAGTTTCCATTGTAGCCCTCAGACAGATGTTTGAAAGAGAAATTCGCATGTATATAGTCTCTTGCACAGACTTCAGCTCCCTCTTAGATAGGGAAGTCTGGAGAAGTGTCCACTGCGTCACTCCCTGTGTGACTAGTCTCTTCGGAAGTCTCATGTGAGGCTAAGTGTGAGACTCTTACACTTTGTCCATACTTTCAGTGTTGTAGGGAAAGAAACCCAGGAGGGAAAGTCAAAAAGAAGACTCAGGTAAAGCAACCCGAGACTGGCACAGCTGGAGCTCATTGACCTGTTTCTCAGCTGATGTTCCCATCACCGCAGTGTCCAGGGCTTCTGTGCAGCAGCTGTGAGTGGGATTTACCAGTTGTGATTGTCCACACACATGTATCTTCCTACGTGTTGTGGGGCTACTCCTGTAGGGCAAGTACACTGACATCTGATGGAGAAGGCTCCACATTAACCTGACACTTGGTGCTCATGGCTTCATGGCTACCCTGATAAGGATACATAGGCACTGGTAGGTACAGAGAGCTGCCAGCACCATGTGCCTTAGAAAGTGTTATTCATACAACCACATTCTGAGAGGTAGATGACCAGCTTACGGATAATTCCTGACCAATATATAACTTTAAAAATCGTGTGCCTCCATCCCAAGGAGTATGGCTCCAGCCACATATGTAGCAGAGGATGACCTTGTCAGGCATCAATGGGAGGAGAGGTCCTTTGTCCTGTCAAGGCTCAATGCCCCAGTGTAGGGGAATGTCAGGGTGGGGAGGTGGGAGGGGGTGGGTGGTAGTGGTGGGAGCACCCTCATGGAAGCTGGGGGAGATAGCTCATTTCTGGAAGGGAAACTGGGAAAGGGGATAACATTTGAAATGTAAACAAAAAAATCCAATAAAAGAAAAAGTCAGAGAGAGAGAGAGAGAGAGAGAGAGAGAGAGAAGAAAAAAATTCATGCCTAAGAACATTTTTAGTTGCTCTTTTTCTACTCCATTTTCTTAGAGTGGGCTGTGTTTAAATTTTGAGAAGGTGTGCTTAGTGACCCACCTCCATTTTGTAATTTTCCTTTAGGATGCTCAAATAGCATTGAACACAGAGAATTTTGCCCTATGGACTCTTCTGGAGTTAGATTACACATAGGGCAAATGTAGATTTTCAATTTACACTCTGACATGAGTCACTGAGCACTATGAGTCCAAGTTCATTTGCTTGTGACTTCAATAAATGGGACTGAACAGGGAGCTAGCCAACTGTGACCTGGTACCTTGGTGGCTTCTGACACACGCTGATGAAACTGGAGTTGGCTTGGCAGTCCTTTATAGTCATATGAAAATTGAATTTGGTCTCCACCCAGCTTCCTTCCTGTTCAGAAACATACATAGAACACCAGGAGGAATACTGAACTGCTTATCCATTGGCTTGGACATTCTCACGGTACCTGAACCTTTGGAAACTGCCTCTGTATTTCCACCTGGCCTCCGAGGCACGGCGCGAAGCTGATCATAGCCACAAATCTCCTGACCGTCATGTCTTTACTTCTGAGGCTGAGATGGAGCTGTGGCCTTGTCTTTACAAGTTTATGGCCACATTTATTCCCACATGGGGGTTTTCCATTTCCATTGCACCCCCCCAGTTGCTGCTCTCCTCTTTTTGCCTCTCTTCCAAAGACTCCGTCTTTAGAGTGTTCTAGAGCTGAGAAGGTTGAGCCCACCTTCTATCTAAGACAGGCTCCAGGGCAACTCTGAATCTTCTTTCACATGCTGGGCACACACTCATCCATGTTTATGAACTTTCTAGATAATTCTGCAGACATGAGCGGTCACTGGAAATTTCCTAGGATTTCAAAACAGTCACAAACCTGAGACGCTTCTTCACTGAGACTCATTTCATGGATTGGAGAAACTAAGGCGAGAGGAGGTGCAATCATTTCCCCCAGGGTCAACCAAACAAAACAGCAAAATACATGGGAAGACTGTGGTGTTGCACCTCACTACTAAGGTTGTAGTCTGCCATGTCTGGATCGCTCCGTGCAAAATGGAGGACTCGCTTTTCATAACAGGGCTTCCTCTTCTGCGCCTAATTTGGGAAGCCCAACTCCACTCTTCTGAGGAATGTCACATAATAATTGGTGAAATTACAGATTCAACTTCCTGGAACACCTCTCCATGGAAATGAGGTATCCTCAGAACCTTAAACCTCAGCCAATGAAACTTTATCCTAAGAAGAACCCATTTCCATTCTCCAGGGTTCATACACATAGCTCTTGATTTATGGCAATGAATTGTATGCTCACAAGCTGTTTTGGTGACTATTGTCTGAGGGAGCTGTTTTTTAAACAGAGCTGGGACACCTAATAGCTGTCATGCTGAGATCTTCAGAGACTCCCCTCTCCCCCATTCACTGCCAAACAGGAATCCTGCTGACCCATCCCTCTGGACTTTGCTTTGTTCCCTCTGTGTGCATGGGGACCTGGACACCTCAAGGGAAGATGTGGACTGCGGAACTTGGCTCCATCCTTCCCCATTTGGTGTGTAGCAGGTTCTGGACATCCCAAGGGAAGAAATGAAAAAAAAAAAAACAAACAGAAAAAAAAAAAACAGAATCGCATGTGGAGAAAACTTGAATTTTCATACTCCTCCATGAGCAGAGACTCACTCTACTGTTCCTCATCTCAATTCAGATGGGGTTCTGGGGGGTGTGTCCTTGCAGTGGGAATGGTGTGAGATGGCTTTAACTGGATGTTGTTCATCTTGGCCTTTTTGACTCATTTACTCTGAAGTTTATTCTCATTTTCTCTTCTAGGACCCTCCAGAAAATGTCCTTCACTCTATTAAATCCTGACTCATGGGAAGGCCCAGTGCAGTTCCCTCAGTCAGGGGATTCTCCACACTTGGGGCCCCTTGTAGTGAGTTGGCCTATTCTAATGCTAATTTGCAGCCTCTAAGACTGGTGCCCCATAGACATCCACTTTGCATGGAATGAGTGCTCCTGCCCCCAGTTAGTTGCAATTGGTAAAGATGCCAGCATAAAGGCCAAGAGACCATGGGCCCAGAGGGCTGCCCAGTTGGAGTCAAGTGAAGCCCAGAGGGAGCACAGTAAATAGTGAGTGAGAGCTTGGGGTTGTCGATAGGAAGCAGATTCTAACATCATGGAGGGTGGGCAACTGCCCAACCATTGTGCTACTGTCTAAGGCATATTTAAAAATATAAGGCTGTGTGTGTGTGTGTGTGTGTGTGTGTGTGTATGTATGTGTGTGTGTCTTTCATCTGAGAACATACATGGTCTAAGGTGGGAAAGAAACCCTGGGCTAGGATTTTTAATAATAATTTACTACAGCCTCTTTATATGGGTGATCATTCTGGTTGATAACTCCAGAAACAAAGAACAGAGAGGCCCAAGATAGGGAGCAGAGAGGAAAGGCAAGCTTTGGTTGAGTGGCTTGGCTTCCTAGAGCTCTTGAGGAAGGTGGACACTTTCTATGTATCAATCAGTGTTAATTGACCCTCACTCTCAGCGGTGAAATGTAAGCTTTGGTAAAAGTCAAACACACCCGTAAACTCAAGGGGCTGTAGCTCAGCGGAGGAGAAGCAACCGCAGGCTCTCCTGTACCTGAAGAATCACTTGGCTTGGCTGGATCTGGAGATAGAACAGGGTTATCCAGCTGCATCTCCCTCCTCCAAGTGACATTTAAAGTTTTCATATTTTAACCTCGTGGCAGGCCAGGGGCCAGAAACCTAGGTCCTGACCTCCAGGCAGGGTATGTCCCTTGTGCTTTGTGGTTTAGGAATGCTGGCTTTCCTGGTGCCGTTAAAGGAGGAGTGCTGGAGGGTGGGCATAATTAAACATGAGCTCCATTATGCAGGGAATTGGAGCAACCACTGAGCCACTGAGACAAGGCAGGGGGTGCGAGGGTGACCTCTGCTTGCCTTCTTCCCAAAGCCACGAGGCAGGAAGGTCTGCTGTTATTACACTACAGATGCACACGGAGGTTCTGGGGGATTGAGGAAACTCATCTAAGTGACATGATTAGCAAGTAAACAAGTCAGGGCTCCGAAAAGAGGCTTTGTAAAGATTTTGACGTACAAAACCAATTGCCCTTGTGTCTGTCTGTCTGTCTTCGCTTTTCCCAAATGCATATCCTAACCTATCTGAGCTTGCTTGTCTCATGGAACATGAAACAAGAGCTTTACCCTTCAGTAGTGCTCAGTCTCATCACAGTGGATCTGTGTTCCTGGGCTCTGAGCTGTGTGAATGTGTGTGCATGTCTGTTTGGGTGTATATATCTGTACATATATATATATATATATATATATATGGTATATATTTTTTGTGTGTATGTGTGTGTCTATATGCTTATATATGAGGTGTGTATGTGTGTGATGTATGGTATTTAGGATATATGTGTTTGTGTGTTTGTGATTATGTTTGTGTGGGGGTGAGTGGGGGTGGGTAGATGTGTGCACACGCTTTCTGGGGCAGGTCTCAGCCTGACATGTTTGTTCCTAGATGGATATTTCTTTTCATCTGGGCTCTTCTAGCCTGTTAGTAGGGCATGAAGTCCCTTGGGCTAGAGGCTTTTAGTAGCAACCTATAAATTGCTTTTCAAATACCCTGATGATTATTCTTTATAATAATTTGCATTTAATTTCTAAGTAAAATGCTAGCCTCCCTTTTCCTCTCCCTGTCTGTTTGGTTTATTGAGTTTGAGCTTTGTGGTGTAGAGTTCGGGGCCCTCACCGCCTTTCACCATCCTTTTCAGTCACAGGTTTGGGGAGGCACAATGAGGTGGTCATGCTCAGGTGGACATGGGGACACAAACAGCCTGGACATGGCCAGGAGCTCCTGGCAAAGCTCCTGAAGAGGCCAGCTTCCTTTTGGAAGTGACAACACGAAGTTATAATTTATATATTGCTTCACCCACAGTGACCTGATCAGGTAGCTTACCTCCTGGCCCACCCTGACTTGCCAGGCCTGCCTCCTCACTAAAAGATCTAGTGGCTTGAGGGGAAGGAAACAATACTTTCTTAACTGTGAGCCAGGGGAGAAAGGGGAACAGATGAGGTCCTGGTTTCCCTGCAGAGAAGCCCCTGTGTAATCTGCCTCTTGCATTTGTTGTGAATCCTGACTCACAGGGGAGGCTGTGGGATAGGAGGAACAGAAACCTGAGGTCTGGACTCAACAGGACCCTCCCTGTCAACCTCCACAAGGCCTGTGTGTCTTCTTAGTTTCCTGTCACTTGCCACAGAAGCAGGGTTCCAGTTGGTTTCTGGATAGGTCAAATGTAGCAACCTTTGGGTGGGTCCCTTGGGTACTGGCTCACTGGGACTATGTCGATCTTGGGGTGGTTCAAGCACACGGAGGGTTTTGTACTTAACAAAGTCAGGTTTTCCTTGAGGATTTTGTCTCTGCCTGGTGTTGACAGCTGGCCTCAGAGGTCAAGCTGACCGTGTAAATGACCATAGTGAATCACTTACCCACTGATTTTATTTAGTTGTTCAGTACTCATTGGATGGTACTGGGCTAGGCAGTCTGTGTAGGGATGTGTGGGACTCCAGCACAGCCCTTGACACATGGGCAGGATGGTGGAAGAGGGATGGAACAGAACAGTGATCTCAGGAATGCAGGGAAACTGAGTTTCTGTGGAAACTGAGGCTAGGAGATTTCCCCTCTCACCTGGTACCTCTGAAACCCTTGCCATTCCTCCCATCCCAAGTCCTTGAACTGCACAGTCTGTAGGTAGGTAGGTGGGTATAAAGGTCCTCTTTTGATTGTAATAAGTACTAGGGTAGTATCCCCAGCTTTCTTTTCAGAGTTCAAATCCCTGGCTCCTGCTTGCTGGGAGGGATAGCTCCTAATGCATTTTGGCTATCACCCTCTGCTGAAGTGCCTGCATGACCTCGGCCCTCCTAGCTTAGGATCTGGCTGAAGTTGTGTGAAGCTCAGCCCCTCAACTGGCTTGAAGCAATGCTTTGAGAGCTTTTACTCCAGAGAAGACTTGAAGATTGACAGATGTCCTCAGTGGGTGTCACTCCATTTCTATCACATTCTGCTTTTCTTATTCCCTTAGAGATAAGTCTCACCAGTGGTCCTGAGGAACCACGTGCATATTACCACTTTCGTACAGACTCTATATCTTGAGAAGAGACTATGAAAGTGGTTTTGATGACCCACTGAAAATGGGAAAGTAAAGGGAAGAGCATGTGTGATGGGACAGGATATAAACCCATTGCATGATGGGACAGGATGCAAACCTGCTGAATGATGGGACAGAATGTAAACCCACTACATGGCTAGAACAAGGGGAAATGGTTGCTGACAGGTCTGTGGTTGTGGTGACCTGAATGTGAAATGTTCCTCATGGGCTCCTGGGTTTTAATTCTTCCTCTCCAGCTAGTGGTGCCATGAGGGAGATTATGGAACTTTTAGGTAAGGAGATGGAGACCCTAGAGGAAGGATTCCTGGGGGGTCCTTGAACTTTTATAGCCCCACTTGACATCCTGTTCACTTTCTGCTTCCTGGTTGTGAATGCAACATGACCAGTAGCCTGTCACTCCTGATGTCATGCTTCGCCTGCCACAATGGACCCAAATAAACTCTTCCTCCTCAAAGCTGCTTCTTGCAGGGTATCTTGTCCCAACAAAAGTAACTAAGACAATGCTATTGAAGGTCTCTGAAAAAACGAGGGTTAGTCTTTTGAATTGATCTGGACCTAAGAGTAATGCTCTGTCCTTGTTTCAGGTCCACAGAAATTCTCTTACTCTCTTCATTACACAGAGGACACAGGAAGCTAGACTCCAACAAACCAAATAAGGCAATAAAAATGGGGCACAGAGCTTAACAGAGAACTCTCAACCGAGGAATCTCGAATGGCAAGGAAGCACTGACTCTTTAACATCCTTGAATACCAGAGAAATGCAAATCAAAAATGGCTCTGAGATTCCACCTTCTACCAATCAGAATAGCTAAGATCAGCAACTCAAGCAACAGCACGTGCTGGCGAGGAGGTGGAGAGAGGGGAACATTCCTCTATTGCTAGTGGGATTGCAAACTTGTACAACTGCTCTGGAAAACAATCTGGCAGTTTCTCAAAAAATTGGAAATAGTTCTACCTAAAGACCCATATACATGGCTCCTGGGTATAGGCCCAAAAGATAATCCACCCAACCACAAGGTCACATGATCATAGTAGCTTTATTAGTCATAGCTGGAAACTGAACAACCCACCTAGATGTTCCTCAACTGAAGAGTGGATAAAAGAATGTGGTTCATTTACATAATGGAATGATAGTCAACTATCAAAAACAAGGACATTGTGAATCTTGCAGGCAAATGGGTGGAAAGAGAAAATATCCTGAGTGAGGTAACCCAGACCCAAAAGGACATGCATGGTATATATTCACTGATAAGTGCACATCATCCATAAAGTACAGGATACCCATGATACCCATGACACCCCAGACACCCCTGCCCCCCAAAACAAGAAGAAAGGCCCAAGTGAGGATGCTTGAACCTCACTTAGAAGGGGGAATAAAATAGTCATAGGGAGCAGAGGGAAGAAGGGAACGAGGTGGGAGAGGGTATGGGGAGGAGAATGGTGTGGTGAGGATCAGGTATGGGGAGAGACAGGAGAGAGGATCCAGAGAATGAATGGAAATCTACAGCTGCGGGGGACTGGGGGATGGAGGAAACTCTAGGGAGCTTGAGAATCCTGGGATGGGGAGGCTCTCAGGAGTCAATATGGGTGACCACAGCAAAAATATCTAACAGTGGGGACATGAAACCAGAAGACGCCACCTTCTATAGCCAGGTAGGATGCCAAGAGGAAGAATAAAGACACTAACCCACACACAAAACTTTCGACCCAAAATTTGTCCTGTCTAAAAGCAATGCAGGCATAAAGAGGGAACAGAGACTGAAGGAATGGCCAGCCAATAACCATTTCAACTTCAGACCCATCCCATGAGCAAGCGCCAATCTCTGACACTATTAATGATACCCTGGTGTGTTTGCAGACAGGTGCCTAACATAACTGTCCTCTGGGAGGCTCTACTCAGCAGCTGACTGAAACAGATGCAGAAACCCACAGCCAAATCTTAAACAGAGTTTGAGGATTCTTTTTTTTTTCTTTCCGTTTTCTAATTTGGATATTTTCTTTACATTTCAAATGTTATCCCCTTTCCCAGTTTCCCCTCCAGAAACCCCTATCCCATCCCCCTACTCCCTGCCTCCATGAGGGTGCTCCCCCACCCACCCACACACTCCCTCTCACTTCCCCACCCTGACATTCCCCTACTCTGGGGCATCTAGCCTTCACAGGACCAAGGGCCTCTCCTACCATTGATACCCAACTAAGTCATCCTCTACTACATATGTGGCTGGAGCCATGGGTTGCTTCATGTGTACTCTTTGGTTGGTGGTTTTAGTCCTTGGGAGCTCTGGGGGGTCTGGTTGGTTAATATTGTTGTTCTTCCTATGGGGTTGCAAACCCCCTCAGCTACCTCTAATTCCTCCATTGGGGATCCCGTTCTCAGTCCAGTGGTTGTCTGCAAGCATCCACGTCTGCATTTGTCAGGCTCTGGCAGAGCCTCTCAGGAGACAGCTCTATCAGACTCCTGTCAGCATACATCACTTGGCATCCCCAATAGTGTCTGGGTTTGGTGACTGTATGTGGGATGAATCTTCATGTGTGGCAGTCCCTGGATGACCTTGCCTTCAGTCTCTGCTCCACCTTTGTCTCCATATTTCCTCCTGTGAGTATTTTGTTCTCCCTTCTAAGAAATACTAAAGCATCCACACTTTGGTCTTTCTTTCTTCTTCTTGAGCTTCATGTGGTCTGTAAATTGCATCTTGGGTATTCCAAGATTTTGGGCTAATATCCACTTATCAGCTAATGCATGCCATGTCTGTTCTTTTGTGATTGAGTTACCTCACTCAGGATGATATTTTCTAGTTCCATCCATTTGCCAAAGAATTTCATGAATTCATTTTTTGATAGCAGAGTAGTATTCCATTGTGTAAATGTACCACATTTCTGTATCCATTCCTCCACCGAAGGACATCTGAGTTCTTTCTAGCTACTGGCTATTATAAATAAGCTTTCCAGAATAGTTGTACCCACCAGCATGTGTTCCTCTTTCTGCACATCCTGGCCAGCATCTGTAGTCTCCCGAGTTTTTGATCTTAGCCATTTTGACTGGTGTGAGGTGGAATCTCAGGGTTGTTTTGATTTGCATTTCCCTGGTGACTAAGGATGTTGAACATTTCTTTAGGTGCTTGATGGCCAATCAATATTCCTCAGTTGAGAATGCTTTGTTTAGCTCTGTACCCTATTTTTAAACAAGGTTATTTGATTCTCTGGAGTCTAACTTCCTGAGTTCTTTTATATATTGGATATTAGCTCTCTATCAGATGTAGGATTGTTAAAGATCTTTTCCTAATCTGTTGGTTGCCGTTTTGTCCTATTGACAGTGTCCTTTGCCTTACAGAAGCTTTCCATTTTATAAGTCCCATTTGTCAATTCTAGATCTTAGAGAATAAGCTGTTGGTGTTCTGTTCAAGAAATTTTCCCCTGTGCTTATGTGTTCGAGGCTCTTCCTCACTTTCTCTTCTATTAGTTTCAGAATATCTTGTTTTATGTGGAGGTCCTCAATCCACTTAGACTTAAGCTTTGTACAAGGAGATAAGAATGGATAGATTTGCATTCTTCTACATGCTGACCTCCAGTTGAACCAGCACCATTTGTTGAAAATGCTGTCCGTTTTCCACTGCATGGTTTTAGCTCCTTTGTCAAAGGTCAAGTGACCATAGGTGTGTGGGTTCATTTGTAGGTCTTCAATTCTATTCCATTGATCTACCTGCCTGTCTCTGTACCAATACCACACAGCTTTTATCACTATTGCTCTGTAATACAGCTGGAGGTTAGGGATGGTAATTCCCCCAGAAGTTCTTTTGTTGTTGAGAATAGTTTTCACTATCCTGAGTTTTTTATTATTCTAAATGAATTTGCAAATTGCTCTTTCTAAATCTATGAAGAATTGAGTTGGAATTTTAATGGGGATTGCATTGAATCTATAGATTGCTTTTAGCAAGATGACCATTTTTATTATATTAATCCTGCCAATCCATGAGCATGGGAGGTCTTTCTATCCTCTGAGATCTTCTTTGATTTCTTTCTTCAGAGGCTTGAAGTTTTTGACATACAGATCTTTTACTTGCTTTGTTAGAGTCACACCAAAGTATTTTATGTTATTTGTGACTATTGTGAAGGGTATCATTTCTCCAATTTATTTCTCAGCCTGTTTATCCTTTGAGTAGAGGAAGGCTACTGATTTGTTTGAGTTAATTTTATATCCAGCGACTTTGCTGAAGTTGTTTTTAGCTGTAGGAGTTCTCTCATGGATTTTCTTCGGGTCACTATCTTATCATCTGAAAATGGTGATTTTTTTTTACTTCTTCCTTTCCAATTCATATTTCTTTGACTTTCTTTTGTTGTCTAAGTGCTCTATCTGGGACTTTGTGTATGATAGTGAATAGGTAAGGAGAGAGTGGGCAGCCTTGTCTGAAGGTACAAAATACCAAAACTTATGGGACACAATGAAAGCAGTGCTAAGAGGAAATCTCACCTCTCTGAGTGCCTCCAAAAAGTAACCAGAGAGAGCACAGACTAGCAGCTTGACAGCACATCTGAAAGCTCTAGAACAAAAAAGAAGCAAATATACCCAAGAGGAGTAGATGATAGGAAATAATCAAACTCAGGGCTGAAATCAACCAAGTAGAAACAAAAAGAACTATACAAAGAATCAACAAAACCAGGAGCTGGTTCTTTGATAAAATCAACAAGATAGATAAACCCTTAGCCAGACTAACCAGAAGGCACAGAGAGTGTATCCAAATTAACAAAATCAGAAATGAGAAGGGAGACATAACAACAGAAACCCAGGAAATCCATAAAATCAACAGATCCTACTACAAAAGCCCATATTCAACAAAACTGAAAAATCTGGAGGAAATGTACAATTTTCTAGATAGATACCAGGTACCTATCAGTTAAATCAGGATCAGATAAACCATCTAAACAGTCCCATAATCCCTAAAGAAATAGAAGCAGTCATTAAAAGTCTCCCAACCAAAAAAAAACCCAAAAAAACAAAACAAACAAACAAACAAAAAAACCAAAAACTGTTTATAAAACAAAACAAAACAAAACAAAAAAACCCAGATGGTTTTAGTGCAGCATTCTATCAGACCTTCAAAGAAGACCTAATACCAATACTCTTCCAACTGTTCCACAAAATAGAAACAGAGGGAACACTACCCAGTTCCTCTATGAAGCCACAATTACGCTTATACCTAAACCACACAAAGACCTAACAAAGAAACAGAACTTCAGAACAATTTCCCTTATGAATATTGATGCAAAAATACTCAATAAAATTCTTGCAAACCAGATCCAAGAACAAATCATCCATCATGATCAAGTAGGCTTCATCCCAGGGATGTAGGGATAGTTCAATGTACGAAAATCCATCAACGTAATCCACTTGATAAACAAAATCAAAGAAAAAAGTCACATGATCATCTCATTAGATGGCGAGAAAACATTTGACAGAATTCAGCACCCCTTTATGATAAAAGTCTTAGAAAGATAAGGAATTCAAGGCCCATACCTAAACATATTAAAAGAAATATACAGCAAACCAGTAGCCAGAATCAAACTAAATGGAGAGGAGCTTGAGTTTGAGGATTCTTATGGAAAAGTTGGGGGAAAGATTGAAGGCTTTGAAGGGGATAGGATTATCACAGGAAGATCAACAGTGTTAACTAACCTTTACCCTTGGAACTCTCAGAGACTGAGCCACCAACCAAAGAATATAAATGGTCATATTTAGGGCCCTGCCACATAGAGCTACTTTGTCTGACCACAGGAGGAGAGGATGCACCAAACCCTGCAAAGACTTTAATGCAACAGGGTGGGGATATACCCAGGTGACCCCCACCGTCTCAGAGGAGAAGGGGCAGGGGTATGGAGGGAGGGGCTCTCTTGGGGAGACCGGTAGGGTGCAGTGTTAGGGATGTAAATAAATAATTTTTAAAAACCTCATCTATTGTTTGTTTTTCATAGAATCTATGCAACAAATAAAACCCTAACAATTTGCTGTCAATTAGGAGAGATCACATTTCTAAGTGATATGCCTTAAAAGAGACAAATTTCATTGTCTCTGAGGAGTGTGGGATTACCAATAACTTTTTACTCTAGTAGTTTCTATTGTTTTCCCTCTGTAGTCATGGGGACCGTCTGGACATTATACTGTATATCATTGTTGTCTAGAACATGAGTGTACTGTACTATATAATTGGGACAGATAAGCAAGCAGTGGTGAGAATCCTGATCATTCTCTCTCTCTCTCTCTCTCTCTCTCTCTCTCTCTCCCTCTCCCTCTCTCTCTCTCTCTCTCTCTGTGTGTGTGTGTGTGTGTGTGTGTGTGTGTGTGTGTGTGTGTGTGTTAAGGCCTGAGAAAAATCCAAGGTGTTCGACACTTTCGACAGCTTCAGTCACAAGGATATCTGAGGCTGACCAGGATAAAGCACCACTTCCCACCATTGGCACAGGGAGCCTGCTATTTGTGTCAATCAACCAGTGACATCATTTGGATGTTGTACAGTTCTGTTTGGATTCTACACAGTGATGTATTGGATCCCAATGGCATTCAGGGTATGTAAACTAGGGAAGGACACTATAATAGTTCTTTTTTCATCGTTGTGACAACACACTGAAAAATAACATAGGAAAGGAAGGTTTTTGTTTTTCACAGTTTGAACTTACAGTCTGCCATGGCAGGAAAACTATGGTAGGAGCGGGAGGCAGTTGGTCACATTGGATCTGCAGTCAGAAAGCAGACTGAGATTAATGTGGGTACTCAGCTCACAATCTCTTTTCTGGTAAGTCAGAAACATCGGTCTGGGGAATAACTGGACACTTCTAGGGTGGCTCGCCCCATTTCAATGACCTTAGAAATTCTCTTATAGACATTCCCAGAGGTTTGTTTCCTAGGTGACTCTAGCTGCTGTTAATCTGTCAACCAATATTACCCATGACAGGCACCAAAGGGAGCTGTGGCCAGTCTGAAGAACCTTCAGCTAACCACTTGCTTTCCTGAGAAAGGCTAAGCCATTTGTGTTACCCCATGAGAGGAGTAGCCCCTTCCATGCTTTTTGGCCATGGCAATGATGTAGCATTATCACTTGGGATGTAAAATAGTACATGTCTAGGCTGGGTTCTGTCAGAACTACTAACTTGAAAGATTGGGTGGGCCCATCAAAAGGAGAAGTAGGTTCTCCAAGACTTGACACAGCAAAGCCAGAGAGAACAAGGAAGTTGCACAGAGGCTAGGTCTGTCCCTCATGTCACCCACTCATGTTTTGCTCATGTTTCCTCATCAGCTCTTCCCCACGATCTTCTACGAGGATGATGGCTCAATTCATTTGTACATGTAGAAACTGACTGCAGGCAGTGCTTCCCAGGGGCTGCCTGGAAGGACGGTAGCTAGGAGAAGGCCTCTGGGGACATGTTTCTGGGAGAGGGCATCTGGTCAACTCTTGGTAGGTGCAACAAAGTGCCTTAAGCTATGGTTACATGTACGTGCTGTTTGTAGCAAATCTTACTGTCACTGTAATCTTCTGGAGAGACTACAGAAGACAAAGCAATCTTGGGAAAGACTCCCGGAAGTGAGCAGAGAGTGTGAAGGCCCATGTACCGCACACTGCCACCTCTATAGAAGTGCTAGTAAGCCATTAAGAAAACAGGATGACTTTGGTATTGACACCATTTTATCTGTCATCAGTCACCCTAGCACAGGTCTGGGTGTCACAGTGGCAGATAGGAAGGTTGTGAATGAGTTCACAAGCTTCAATTATGTAGGCTTTATCTGTATACTCAATATTTAACCTGCAAGCCACAGAGACTGATAAAACTTAGTTTCTACATCAGTTATTTTTATTGGATATTTTTATTTTTATTTTTTATTTTTATTTCAAATGTTATTCCCTTTCCTGGTTTATTGTCCATAAGCCCCCATCACACCTCTGCCCCTTCTTCTGTGAGGGTGTTCCCCCTCCCCAATCATCCCTCCTTCCTGCCTCCCCACCCTGTCATTCCTCTACACTGAGAGGTCCAGCCTTGGCAGGACCAAGGACTTCTCCTTCCATTGGTGCTCAACAAAGCCATCCTCTGCTACATATGCAGCTAGAGCCATGGGTCTGTCCATGTGTAGTCTTTGGTAGTGGTTTAGTCCCTGGGAGCTCTGGTTGGTTGATATTGTTGTTCTTATGGGGTTGCAAGCCCCTTCAGCTCCTTTAACCCTTTCTCTAAGTCCTCCAATGGGGACCCTGTTCTCAGTTCAATGGTTTGCTGCTAGCATTTGCCTCTATATTTGTCATGCTTTGGCTGAGCTTCTCAGGAGACAACTAGATCAGGCTCCTGTCAGCATGCACTTCTTCGCTTCATCAATATTGTCTAATTTTGTTGGCTGTGAATGGCCATTCCTTCAGTTTCTGCTTCAAACTTTGTCTCTACATCCCCTCCTATGAGTATTTTTGTTCCCCCTTTTAAGGAGGTCTTAAACATCTGCTCTTTGGTTGTCCTTCTTCTTGAGCTTCATGTGCTCTGTGGATTGTATCTTGGATAATTACAGCTTTTGGGCTAAAATCCACTTATCAGTGAGTGCATACCACATGTGTTTTTTGTGATTGGGTTACCTTATTCAGGATGATATTTTCTAGTTCCATCCATTTGCCTATGAGTTTCATGAGGTCATTATTTTTGATAGCTGAGTAGTACTCCATTGTGTAGATGTACCACATTTTCTGTATCCATTCCTCTGTTGTAGGGCATCTGGGTTCTTCCTAACTTCTATTGTAAATAAGGCTGCTATGAACATAGTGGAACACGTGTTTTTGTTATATGTTGGGACATCTTTTGGGTATATGCCTAGGAGTGGTATAGCTGGGTCCCCAGGTAGTACAATGTCCGATTTTCTGAGGAACCTCCAGACTGCTTTCCAGAGTGGTTGTACCAGCTTGCAATCCCACCAACAATGGAGGAGTGTTCCTCTTTCTGCACATCCTGGCCAGCATCTGTAGTCACCTGAATTTTTTATCTTAGCCATTCTGACTGGTGTGAGGTAGAGTCTCAGGGTTGTTTTGATTTGCATTTCGCTGATGACTAAGGATACTGAATATTTCTTTAGGTGCTTCTCAGCCACTTGATATTCCTTAGCTGAGAATTCTTTGTTTAGCTCTCTACCCCCTTTTTAATAGTGTTATTTGTCTCCCTGCAGTCTAACTTTGTGAGTTCTTTGTATATTTTGGCTATAAGCCTTCTATCAGATGTACGATTGGTAAAGATATTTTCCCAATCTGTTGGTTGCTGTTTTGTCTTAATGACAGTGTCCTTTGCTTTACAGAAGTTTTGCAGTCTTATGAGGTCCCATTTGTTGATTCTTGATCTTAGAGCATAAGCCATTGGTGTTTTGTTTAGGAATTTTTCCCCAGTGTCCATGTGTTCAAGGTTCTTCCCCACTTTTTCTTCTATTAGTTTGAGTGTATCTGGTTTTATGTGGAGGTCCTTGATCCACTTGGACTGAAGCTTTGTACAGGACAATAAGAATGGGTCAATTTGCATTCTTCTACATGCTTATCAGCACCATTTGTTGAAAATACTGTCTTTTTCCCGCTCCATGGTTTTAATTTCTTTGTCAAAGGTCAATTGACCACAGGTTTGTGGGTTCATTTGTCTTTAATTCTAGTCCATTCATCTACCTGCCTGTCCACCACACAGGTTTTTTTCACTATTGCTTTGTAATACTGCTTGAGGTCAGGGATGTTGATTCCCTCAGAAGTTCTTTTATAGTTGAGGATAGCTTTTGCTATCCTGTTTTTTTTTTTTTTTTTTTTTTTTTTTTTTTTTTTTTTTTTTTTGCAAATTGCTCTATGAAAAACTGAGTTGGAATTTTAATGGGGATTGCATTGAATCTGTAGATTGCTTTTGGCAAAATGGCCATTTTTACTATATTAATTCTGCCAATCCTTGAGCATGGAAGGTCTTTCCATCTTCTGAGATCTTCTTCAATTTCTTTCTTCAGAGACTTGAAGTTCTTGTCACTTGCTTGGTTAGAGTCACACTGAGGTATTTTATGTTATTTGGGACTATTGTGAAGGATGTCAGCCTGTTTATTCTTTGAGTAGAGGAAGGCTTCTCATTTGCTTGAGTTAATTTTATACCCAGCTACTTTGCTGAAGTTGTTTATCAGGCTTAGTAGTTCTCTGGTGGAGCTTTTGGGGTCAGTTAAGTAGACTATCATATCATCTGCAAATAGTGATATTTTGACTTCTTTCTTTCCAAATTGTATCCCTTTGGCCTCCTTTTGTTGTCTGATTGCTCTGGCTAGGACTTTGAGAACTATATTGAATAAGTAAGGAGAGAATGGGCAGCCTTGTCTAGTCCCTGATTTTAGTCAGATTGCTTCAAGTTTCTCTCCATTTAGTTTAACGTTGGGTACTGATTTGCTGTATATTTCTTTTATTATGTTTAGGTATGAGCCTTGAATTCCTGATGTTTTCAAGACTTTTATCATGAAGGGGTGTTGATTTTTGTCAAATGCTTTCCCAGGAAGGGTCCTGCTGCTGAATGCTCCTGTGTTCCTGTATGCAGAGGGCACTAGGTAGGTTCCTCTTGGTCCAGGAATGTGAGCAGAAGTGGTGATCTCCCCTGAACTCTCAGGATTGTCTGCACTTCTGAGAGTCCAGCTCTCCCCCCATGGGATTTTGGTGCAGAGAGCTGTGGGACTGGTTCAGTTCCCTCTACATCAGTTTTAAGGAGGAAGTTGAATACATGGACCTTTGTGCCATAGAAGGAATAGAGACTCATCTTGACTGGGGTCATCAGCTTGCCTTGATAAAGTTATTTCCTGCCTCCAGGGACTACATCCCCAATACCACTATGCACCAACTTTGGCTTCCACTCAGTATCACCAAAGGCCAAAATGAGTCACTTTATTGCAAGGGAAGTACAGCAAGAGACACAGGACCAGAGAATCCACACTTTCCACATGACATCACCTGGAAGCAGAAGCTGGTAGCCTGATTGAGAGGTGGTGGTGGTGACTGGTGGGGCAGAGATGGGAGGGAGGAAGGGGAGAGGGAAGGGAGAGCTTCCTTTAAATGTGACTGAGGTTAGGAATTATGATGGTTAACCATGAATTTGATACAGTCTGGAGGAGGGTCTCTAAGAATGTCTGTGAAGAATTATCTTATGTTAGTTGATAAGAGAGGGCCCCCTAGCTGGAGATGACACTGTTTATATAGTCTGTATAAGAAGCGAGGGTGCCGAGCCGGAGCTCATATGCATTAATTCTTTGCTCTCTGCTCTTGACCGTGAGTATAATGTGACCAGTTGCTTCCAGTTCTGCTATCTTGACTTCCCTGTAATGATAGACTGTAACTGGGAACTGTGAGCCAACACTAACAATTTTCTTCTAAAATTGCTTTGATCAGAATATTTTATCACACCAATGGAAGAGAAAGTGAGACAGGAATGTTACCTGTGAG
Organism: Rattus norvegicus; assembly: GCF_021556685.1. Lineage (NCBI taxonomy): Eukaryota > Metazoa > Chordata > Mammalia > Rodentia > Muridae > Rattus > Rattus norvegicus. The sequence goes on from NC_141539.1 coordinate 48,309,252, forward strand.
GATGCACATTTATCCTGCAGGACACATTTATACATGATGTCAGTGATGGCTGTGCTCCCTGTAAGGGTTCAGTTCTCCATAAGGAGAAGGCCTCCAGAGGAAGATACAGTCAGAGTGCCACTGAAATTTCATTTACACCAGCTACCTGGCCACTTGAAGTTTCTAACAACGATGACCAGAGGGCAAGAAAAGAGAGTATCACCTGGCAGACACAGTTGGTTCACAGCACTAGATATAAGTAAGGCTGCAGATGGAGCATGGTCCGGGGATGGATGCATTTTGTGCTCAGCTGGTATATCAGGTGTCTCTCCTATGATCTTGGGCTCGGTTGTCCCTGCAGACAGCCAACAACAGGCGTCAGAGTCTGAGAAGGGAATTGTTGAACTTTGAACATGAAAACGACACCACAGACTCACTTGTTTAAGCACTTGTACACGACAGTGAAGGATCTGCCCTTCTTGTCTTATACCATGAACAAACGTATATCATTCTTCTTTCATTTTTTTCAGTTTTATTTTTTGGTCACAGCAGAAGGAAAGTAACATAAAAATGTAACCGAGAGTCAGACAATGTTGTAGACCACCAGGTAAGTGTTCTAGACCAGCAGTAGTATAAGCCAACAGAGGGGGAATCTTTGTGTGTGTGACTGGACAGAGAATATATATATATATACATATATATATATATTCATATCTCCAAATGTCTACAATGTGTGTGGAACAGAAGATAATCCTAGGTTTCATTCCTTGCTGTCATTATCCACCTTATATTTTGAGACAGAATTTCCCATTGGCCTATAGTTGGTTTTTGCTACCTTGTGGGTTCTTCTTTCTTCCACCCTTCTCCACCCTTTCTTACTCTTTCAACCCCTAATACTACATAGGAGAGAAAACATATGGTATAAAGGGGGTATATGTTTTTTAAAGACATGAAAAATTCCGAAATTGTCACTACTTTGGCCTAGAACTTGGTAAGTATGTTCAATTTGACGGGCCACCCACTCACAAGGCTTTGCCCACGTCTTCCCTGACACTGGGATTGCAACCACTTGCCACAATGCCCTGCCTTCTCATGTGGGCTCAGATTTGCCTGTTTATGTAGCAAGCACTTCATCATCTGAGCCTTCTTCCCAGTCTGAGGCAGAGGGATCTTGAATCAGTTATGAAGGAGAGAGTGATGAGTACTGGATGGAGCTTGAAGATAAGTGTAGCAGGCAGACTGCCATTGACTCTACTAGCCATCTGTGACTATGCCCATGAAAATGGCTGAGTGGGCCCGTAGGTAAAGGTGATTGCTATCAAGCCTGACGGGACCCACATGGTGGAAGGAGAGAACTGACTCCTAAAAGTTGTCTTTTGATTTCCACATATGCACTCTGATAATCAAGTGCTCCAACACATACACAGACAATAGATAAGTGGGTTTTTTTTTTGTTTTTGTTTTTTGTTTTTGTTTTTTTTTTTAAATAACAGGTTGCCAGTCATTCTTGAGGCAACAGTGATCTCAGGCAGCTCTTCACTTCTGCTTCTGGCTTCCTCTTAGACTCTGATCTGTTAAGTCCTCATTTCAAGAATCAAAACAAACCTCCGAGTTATTAGATGTGTATAATGGTTACTATGAATACTTAGCCTTGCATACAACAAAATAGAATTCCCAGAGGCAATTGTTAGCCTCCCAATTATTGATAATGTTGAGATTTAGCATCTCTGTATATGGACTCTGCTGGGAGTAGGTCTCATGATAACAACCACTATAAACTGTGAGGCTGGACTACAGGATGCAGGATTGGTCAGTGTTTGTCACCTTCACAGGTACCAGTGTCACCCAGGAAACCTCAGCTGAGTCTATGGGGTATTGTATTGATTAGTGATTGATGTCAGAGGGTCATCCTGAGGTCCTGGCTTGTATAAGAAAGCAAGCTGGATAAGCAAGGGGAAGCAAGCCAGTAAGCAGAGTTCCTCTGGCACCTTTGCTTCTGTTCCTGCCTCTAGCTAGGTTCCTGTCTGGAATTCTTGCTATGATGTTCCTTTGTGGAAGACTATAAGCTGCAAGATGAAAGAGATCCTTGCTTTTGGTCAGTGTTTAATCAGAGCAGTAGAAATTAAGCTAGGAAAGTAATTAAACTCCAGGAGGTTCAGTTGAGAGGGACACCGGGGGTGGGGGGATAAGAGGGAGAGAGGGAGAGAGATCAATCAACATTTATCAGATGTTGTTCCCAAACTATTTCAACAATTGCCTTGCACAACACAATTGAGACAATAAAATTGAAAATAAATTAAAGCCATTTAAACAAATGTTTTACGGAGCAAAGATTCATGATTTGAATATTTATGATGGCAAAATCAGATTAAGTTGCCGACCCCCCCTCCCCCATCTGTCATCCATGATGCGAAGCCCCTGGGAGTAAGTTAGCTAGGGTTTGTGGCATGTTTTGCTTAAATAGAAATAAACTAATCGCATTTCCAAGCTTGTAAAATAGTTCATTAAGTAGGGGAGGCAGCAATAATGGCACCCCGCCCTCAAGAAGCATATGATCAGCAATGCAGGCCGAGGGGAATCGAGTATGGTTCAACGTCTAAATAAATAGTCTCTAAAGAGTAAAAAAACAAGATAACAGATTTTATACAGCTGAGGACCGTGTTTTATATTGACTTTTAAAAATACTGTTAATTTGAAAATAAGTTTAAAGTGTTTTGACACTGTCTCAGAGAAGCCTGAGTGCTACAGGTATTAATTCTATAGGACTGTCCTTCCTTATATCAGGGTCTTTGATAGACACCCGACATCTTCTCTCCTCTCTGACTATTACTTCTGCTTACCTTGTTGTCATTCTGTTTATGACACTTTAATCTCTTGGTCCCTTTGCCATTATTTTCTGCTCACCCTGACTATATTACTTTTATGCCTTTATGACCAGACTATTAAATGAAGCAACTTGGGAAAGAAGGGTTTGTCTTGGTTCACGTTTCAGACTTCAGAGTAGTGTTGTTACTTTTATCCCCTCACCATACAACCCCAGATATAACTCCATATCCTCACCTTGGGTTTCATTTATTTCATAGTACTGGATATTGAATCCAGGGCCTCATCAATGCTGGGCAAGCACCTCACCACTGGCCTGGATTCCCGGCCATCAGCTTCTGTTGTTAATTTAAGGCAAGTTCTTTATTTAGTTGCCCAGCTGGCCTTGAACTTATTCTGTAAACCACAGAGACCTTGAACCTGGGATCCTCCTGCCTCAGACTGGACTCCCATATTGCCAAAGTTCTGGGCTTATGCCACCAGGCCTGTCTCAGCATCCTTAATTTAATTGAGTGTGCAAAGTCCCTTTGCCCAATGTAATAACACAGTGACATGTCTTGAGGATGGGCATGTGCCCAGGCTCTTCGATGGTCCATTGTTCAGCAGCCATTTTTCTTTTACCTCACTTTTTTTTCCTGTCAATTTTTAGGACATTTGAAACTTGGCCTTTGGTTCCTGGTCCCATTTTCGTCTCTAGTCAAATTTTAGAAAAGGCACTCACTAAGGGCCATTATGGTTTTAATCACTATCTATATTGGAACTCAAATCTGTGTCCAGTTTGAGCTTGTCCTTAAGCTCCATGCTTGTGTCAATGTCTAATCTGTCTACAGAGTCTACAGTTCACTTGGATGTCCACTGCAGAGGATGAAACCAATGAGAAGCTATGGCTCCCAGGCGTGGTGAAAAAGTGGGTGTCAGACTGGGAGACAACACAGGGAGCTGCCCTGGTGTAGGATGATGGAGAATTGAGGTGTCAGTTAGCCAGGGCTCGTGTTGATGGAAGTGGACAGTGTAACACACAGCTGGGGTGAAAGGGGAACTGGACAGGGGAAGTAGGTAGGGCCATATTACAAACCTTTGTTGTTTACTTTCGTTGTAACAAGCAGCTACCCAGGGAGTTTAAACACAAGGTGGTGGCCAGCAGCCCTTGCCAGATGTGTCACATGGCTAAGGAAATTGGAAAAACACAAGTTCCTCATACCCACAAGTAAGTACCTAAGTGTCACCTAGAGGGACAGACATGTAAAGAACAAGTCACGTACAAGCAAGGCAAACCGAGCGTTAACTAACATTGAACCTCTCTCTTGGAGGACTGATCACCTGAGCACCGTTGGGAAGTACCTGGACATCAGATGCTATAAGCTGACAGTCAACTGAAAGGCACTCTACCAACCCTCCCCACAAAGGAGAACACGGTTGACCTCAGCCAGATCACAGCAACATGGGGCGTGTCACACTTTTTCAAGAACAGTGGGAAGGAAGTTTGCTTCACCCAGAAAGAAGCAGCTCTATTTTCCTAAGTGGGAAGTTAAGGCTTGATCATTGCGTGCAGGTGATTATTTGTAGCTCAGAGAGTCCCAGGGTGTCCTTGGCTCTGCTGTGCCTTTGCTCACTCGCCTGCTGTCTCCTTGATTTCTTGATTTCATTAGGAGATAGGAGCTTGTAATACTGTGGAGAAATGTAAAGCTATTAGCAGGTCATTGTTGAAGTCAGAGCATGCCCTGTTAAGCTTCTTAGAAAACCAGTGGCAGCCAATGATATAGGGATTAAGCTCTCTCTCTCTCTCTCTCTCTCTCTCTCTCTCTCTCTCTCTCTCTCTCTGTGTGTGTGTGTGTGTGTGTGTGTACTTTGTGAATGGGTCATGAACAAATCTGTCATGAGGAACTTAAATGTGATAAGTTCTGTCAGTAAGGGCGCATGGGCTTGATGAATTCAATTACTTTTCCCCACTTGCCTCTCCTTTTCTCTATTTTTCCAGACCCGAAGCACCATTTCCAAATGTTTCTCTGTCACCTTAGAGCAATGTTGGATAGACATCCAGGTGTTCCTGGGCTTCTGCTAATACTTAGAGTTGAAAGGATAAGTGGATACGGTGGTCGGACTAGAGGATGGACAGATAAATGATAAAACATCATTTTAGGGCGTGTCTGTGAAATTCAGGGTGTGTGTCTGTGTCTGTATGCACATGTATGTGCACCTATGTGCATAGTCAGACTGCTCATGCCTATGTGTAACCATTCTGAGGCCAGAGGAAGACCTCAGGTGTTTGAAAGTGTCTGCCCCTGTGATCCCTGGAAGTCAGATTCTGACTCTAGGGTCACTCGGGTTGCCTGACCAACTCAAGCAAAAAAGATCAGCACGATGAGCTAGGGCTACTTCTTTCCCTCCTTCTCCTACACACCCTGAGGGCTGTGGGTGCACCAGTCTAATGGTGAGAACCATACAGGCATTGGTAGCCTGGTCTTCCTTCCCCCTGGGTGCAGTTTTCTAAGTAGTGACTTTGGACAAGTGTCTCAGTCTGTTCTTGTCCTGGTTATAGCGGGAGGAATGAGCATACGGTGAGCTTTATAGGTCATTGCTGGGACATGGCAGCTACTCCTGGCTTTCTGTTATCTCTACTTCCAACTTCACCTCCCTTTATCTTTGTTCCTAAGCAATTGAACAGCTGACACCTCTCCCTCAAGGTCCTTGAGTCCCAGCAGAGGACTTCACACCCAGGCTGGCGAGCCTTTTGCTCAGAAGGAACAGCGGGCTGGCGGGTGTTCCCTTCTTGTTTAACAGTTATTTTTAGCTTTTCTAAAAGCTTTTCACTCACTCCAAGTCTTAAAAAGAACGAAATTCTTCCAAAATGCAAATGTTCTGACAGGAGTTGAGAAGAATGGCTTTTTCTCTTCCCCAAACAATCCCTCACTGACATCCACAGGGTGAAGGGGAAGCTGGGGTGTAGGGACACCAGATCCCAGGAGCTAGGGCAGTGGGCTCTGTGAGCTTGTAGTGGGTGAGCTTTCTCAATCAAATTGGTCCAGAATATTTTGAGGTGATCTCTGCATGGCTGTATGTGTAGGGTGTGCATGTGACAGAATCATGAGGTAAACAAAGGGTTCCTTCTCACCAACCATCCTCTGGGTACATGTGACTTTAGGTCACAAGGCTCTGTGGGTGGCATTAGAGATAGTCAGAGAGCCCCCCAAAGATGAAATGAAAGATTACCCCAAACTGAAGCAACAGATGGCATAGCTGTCAAGAGTTACTTCGAGATGGCCCAGAGGTTAATGTATACTGCTCTCATGGAGGACCAGAGTTCCACCCCTAGCACCCATGCTGCATGGCTCACAACCACACACAACTCCAGCTCCAGGATTCAGTGGCCTTTTCTGGCCTCCATAGGCATCTTTAATCACATGGGATTTTTCCTGTCAAGCACATAAACACATTCAAAACAAAATCTTTCAAAAAGTCTCTTCAAGATGATGTGGTCCAGCTGCAAAATGTTCATGTTTATCGCCCCTTCTGTCTGCTCCACCAGCTATGAGGTACTTTGTCCTCAATGGTCACTTGTCCCTTGGACTCCCGTGGTATGAGCTTCACACCAGACACAACTACCATGGAGGACAAGATGGTGAGTCACGTCCACACATACTCCTCCTTAGGGTGACAGGAAAGAGGGAGAGTCCCTGGGTAAATGGCACCTTATTGTTGTCCTTACTCTTTAGGATTGTCTTGAAATTGGGTCTAATTTATATTTCTAATTCCCTAGAATTAAGTGCAATCTAGATGCTTGGTAACTGCTGAGATGTTGGATCTCAGACTTTTTGATTTGTGTCTTTCAGAGCTAATTCAAAACTGAAATTATATAATATTAATGTTCTAAAATAATGATTAGGCCCCCTATCTTGGTGAAAAACAGCATGAAATGGTGAGGAACATTAGTTTCATTTACATCAAATTCAAAGCACAGTTGCGAATGCAGCCTCTTCAAGGGGATGCCTATCATTCCTTTGCAGAGATTGGTTATTTCTATCAACATTGGTGAGATTGAAGACTATCTTCCTCCAGCCTGCAATGCTTTGTCCCATTTTCCAGAGGCAGATGTCTGAGTGAACTTGTTAGGTATGGGGAGGGAGGCAAAGTCTCCTTCTCTCTTGTCCTGTATGCAGCTCACTTTTTTTTTCAATTGAAAGTATGGAATGATGTCACTCCTTTGGTAAAGTTTTAGGAGACAGCTTTGTGTAGTCACAGTTGTTTCTCAATACTTTGAGACCAGCTGAGAGCTGAGGTCCTTGCAGTCACGATATGATAATGCTGAGATATGTGGACTTAAGTCTGAATTCAGAGCAGCCTGTGAGACTGTAGAGAGATGCAGGAGGTTTGACTCAATGGTAGTGTCTTGTATGCCGCCTTCTTCTTCTTCTTCTTCTTCTTCTTCTTCTTCTTCTTCTTCTTCTTCTTCTTCTTCTTCTTCTTCTTCTTCTTCTCCCCCTCCTCCTCTCCTCCTCCTCCTCTTCTTCCTCTTCCTCTTCCTCCCCGCCCCTTCCCTCCCTCCCCCAAGAAAAGTTTTCAAGTTTCATATTTTAGCATGTATAATGTTCACTGTAATAGATTCTCACAAAAAATAAAAGCTTGGATGAAGAGTACTTTGTTTTATTGTAACAAAACTTGCAAATAAGGAACACTACACACTGAAATTAATCAGATCCAAAGACTTAACATCTTAATAAACTCCTGTACAGTTAGAATAATCTTGCTATGGAATTATTTATTTAATCCACCACCAAAACACCAACAACAAAATCTATGTCAACATTATCCCTGGAAAAATAATTAGCTTTATATCTTTTTTCCAAACTCGTATCTGTCACCTGTACTCAGTCCTTTCGTACCCTCTAATATTTAACCATTTTTTTGTTCAAGGATTGTTTTACTGAGATTTTTTTTGCCTCCTGTCTTCATAATTTTACTTGTCAGTCTCCCCAATTTTTATTTCTCAAATCTTCTTATAGAGCAGATAATAGATAAGCACATCTTGAATTCTATTGACCTTTTGGTAAAACATAAAATCCTTTGCTAAGTGAATGGGAACTTCTTGATCAATGATCAGCATGTAAGTCATAGAAACTCATAAACTGTGTGGGATCCCCATGAATGTGAAACACATGGCTTCCCCCATTGCCTTCCCTGTCTTTCTCACGACTGTCACAGACCTGGAAGCTTTTGCAATGATGTGTGCCAGTGCACAGAGTCTCAGGTCGTTAAGCAGAAATTGACTGGCATCTGGGGTGTGGAGACATTTTGCCCACAGAATATGGCCTCGTTCACTTGGGATGAGTCATGTCTCTAAGTCTTGGCCCAGGAGTGAGCAGTTGGATGTTCCAGGGAATTCTGCCCTGGTTTCCACCAACCATGAAATGCTCTTTTTGGAAGTGATGGGATTAAGGAATAGTGCAGAAGGTCCTACATTTTTGCTTGTTTTAAAACTAACTGATCACTCTCTCTCTCTCTCTCTCTCTCTCTCTCTCTCTCTCTCTCTCCCCCCACCCCCCCATCTCTGTATATTATTTAGGGATTCTATTGCTGTGAAGAGACAGCATGACCAAGGTGACTGTAATAAAATAAAATATTTAAATAGGGCTTTCTTACAGTTTCAGGGGGTTAGTCCAGTATCACGACAGGGAAGGTAGCCATATGTAGGCATGGTGCTGGTGCTGGAGGAGTGGCTGAGAGCCTTACATCCTGATCCACAGGCAACAAGTAGAAAGCCATTTGGCCTGGTCTGGAATTTTAAAACTCAAAGCCCACTTCCCCAGTGAGATATCTCTTCCAAGAAGATCATACCTTCTCAAACAGTTCTGCAACTGGGGACTAAGCATGCAAATGTATGAGCCAATGGGGGTTATTATCCAAACCACCACAGTGAGGATGATTGAATATGGAACTCAGTTGATGCCAGGGGAGCACCCCACTACTGAGCTACATCTACACCCAAAACTTCTTCAGAACCTGTTTTTCTTCTGTGTTGGGGACAGCTCTTAGAATCTTACACATAGGCTATGACTTTTCTAGACTACTATGAATTTGCTTGCTTTAAATCACACTCAGTCATCTCCCTCAGGCATCTGTTGCCACATTTATGAGCAAATGTTAAACAAACAAAAAAAGATTGGTTTTCTATCCATTCTCCACCTGTAAGTCACAGATCAACTAGACTAGGCATATATTATTATGTTATTATGTGTTATCCTAGGATCTTGAAAATGACGTAGCTGATAAAATGCTTGCCATGAAGCCATGAGCATCTGCATTTAGATCCCCAGCACCCTGAGTGGCCTGGCCTGCACCTTTAATTTTAGCCCTGAGGAAGTAGCCAGTCAACCCAGTTCAGTGGATAAGTTCCATTCTACCTCAGAACTAGACAGTGATCAAAGAAGAGGCCCCACACCAACCTTTGTCCTCCACACTCTCTTACACACACACACACACACACACACACACACACACACGTACACATGAACATGTGTATAATATATGTACATGAAAAATAAATTTAGACAAAATTTATATATATTTTTGAGAACCCGATAACTTTGGCTGAAATTTGGGAATTGCCTATGCCCTTTTGACACTCTGGTGAAGGAATTTGACCTTAGAGCTTGATCCTGCGGACAAGCCCAGATTTGCACAGTGTTCACAGCTCTAGGCTTGACAAGCAGTGTCGGGAGGCCACTTGTCACCAGCTTCTTTTTCAGTTAAAGGGAGAAGAATGCCGAGGGTGCCCTTCTCAAGTGCCCGGCTTGTTTTTAAAAAGAAAGTACGTTTGGAGTCAACCAGGTAGGGTTCTCCATGTGCATGGCTACGGTCACCCATAGTTTGCTTCACCTCTGTGGCGGATCCTTCACGATTATTCTATCAGTTTCCAAAGTGAATACGCATATGATTGGGTACACGAGGAGATGGGCCTGCTGGGAAGGTCAAGCAGTTGGTCCAGGGCCCTACAATTGACCAGTCAATGGCAGACTAGGGCTCAGAAGCCAGGGTGACTGAATGTAGAGCCTCAGTCATCCCTCTCTGGCATTCACAGATCTGTGAGGGGAGGAGTTTGGATACCCATAGACTTTCATCAGGGTTTATGTCTGGTATCGCACGGTCCGTGTGCCGCTGTGGATCGCTAACCCCTACACTATTCTACCCCATGTTGAAGAGTTGTTTCATGTCTCAGTATAACGGAAACTTCCGTCTCCCACCAACAGCCGACCTTCTATTAGCTGGAGAGAGCAGCTCACATGCCAGTGATTCAGTATTATTTGTTGTTGAGCAGGCTTGCCACCCACCTGCGTGTTCCCTTCCGCTCAGTTCCCTCCCTCACACTTTAAGACGGGGAGTTGCAGGGGATAAACCATAAGGCCCTTGTTAATTGCAAATTAATAGTGCCAGGAATATATACAGATGGTACCTGAAGTCGGTTGCCGATGGCATCATATTCTATGCTGTTTTCCTTTCCCGTAACTCGACCGTTCATCAAGGAAAGAAGAGTAGGCCTCAGCGCCTGTTCAGCTCAGCCCCTGTGCGGGAGGAAACACATGCTTTATCTCTGCTTACCTCTGTGTTTATCTTATAAGCTGGGTGGATTTTGCTTTATTTGCTTATTAATTTTAAGCGGTTTCGTGTTTCATGCTTTATAGGACCCAGGTGCAGCTCCCTGCCCAGGCGTACTGTGTGTAACTGATGAGAATTTCCTAGTCAATATTGTGTTGCGTTGGTTTGTGCATTCTAAAGCATTTCCCCATGGCCTGGCAGTGTATCAAGATCACGTGGTCACATTTGTGCTTTGATTGGCACTTTGAGGACAGTCATCAAATGACGTTTTTTGGTTTTTTTTTTTTTTGTGTTTGTTTCAAGATTTTATTTTATTTTTTTAAGAAAAAAAAAGTCAACTGCTAGAGTCAATTAATTAAATGCAAAACCCAGCATCTGTAATACAGAATAACCACTGTGCCAAACTAGATGACCCAAGAAAAAGCTCATGCTCCATTTGCCCAGAGCTCACGGTGACTCTAACTGCAAAGATTCCACGCTGTTTACATGCATGGCTCCTTGGAAGATACACTCTCTTCCAAGACTCTGAGCAAACAATAGACTTTTCACTTTAGAATGAGCAATACTAACTTGGATATCATGATAGACCTTGGAGTTGATTTCAAGTGTAATTGCTAATGGCAACAAGACTGTCTTTGCTTATGTCACTGCAAAAGAGATTTTGAGTTGTCCTGGACAATGATCTTGGGGTCCTGGTGAGTCTCCAGGGCTGTGATTGGATCCTTCTAGAGAGAAGGTAGGTCAGCAGAGAATGCATCCTGTGAGCAGAGCACAGAGGTGGTCAGACGGGGTATAATGAATACCCAAGGCCGCTATTTTCAGGCTGGGAACTCGAAGACTGGCAAGGCTTCTAAAACAGGGTCCTGATAACAGTTTGGAAGCAGAACGTGGGGCCCAACTCATGTGCTAACTTCTAATACCTTCCCACATCCCTTCCCCCCATTTCTTCTCTCTCTCTCCTCTGAGCAGCTGGGTCTCCACCCCTTGGGAGCCCCCTACCCCTCACCCCGCCCTGGCACATTAAGTCTCTGCGAAGTTAGGCTCATCTTCTTCCACTGAGGCCAGACAGGGAAGCCCAGCTAGAACACATCCCACAAACAGGCAACAGCTCCTGGGATAGCCACCGATCCAGTTCAGTTGTTCGGGACCCACATGAAGACCAAATTGCACATCTGCTACATATGTACTGGGAGGCCTAGGTCCAACCGGTATATGGTCTTTGGTTGGTCTCTGAGTGTCTCAAGGGTCCAGGTTAGTTGACTCTGTTGGTCTTTCTGTAGACTTCCTATCCCCTTTGGGGCCACAATCCTTTCTCCTGTTCTTCCACCAGAGTCCCCAAGCTCCATCCACTATTTGGCTGTGGGTGTCTGCATATGTCTGAGTCAGCTTCTGGATGGAGCCTCTCAGAGGACAGCCATGCTAGATCCCTGTCTGCAAGCATAACAGAATATCATTAATAAGTGTCAGGAATTGGTACTTGCCCATGGGCTGGGTCTCAAGTCGTCTGTTCTCTCAGTCTCTGCTCCATCCTCTATCCTTGCATTTCTTGTAGACAGGATAACTTTTGGGTGGAAAGTTTTGTGGGTGGGTTCCTGTTGCTCCTCTGGGGTTCCTGCCTGACTACGGGAGGTAGCCTCTTTAGGTTCCATGTTCCCAATGATGTGAGTCAGAGGGGTTAGTCTTAACACAATGCAACTATTCTCAGGAAGCCACAGAAACCCCTTCTTCTATCTAATAAGGAATAATTACCCCACATGGCTGCAGTCCACCTGCTGCTCAGGCAGCCCCTTGGAACTGGTCAGGGTGTCTTTCTGTAGCAGTTATATCAAATTTTAAGAGCCCCATGAGCCCTGTCTACACTAACTCTGTAAACTTGGCCAACAGCGTGATAAATCCTCACCATGCATAAGTTCAATTGCATCTTCGGCAGCTGTCTTTCAACTCTCAAATTAAACTTGAAAGCGGTTTTTCTTACTGTGGGGAGGAAAAAGTGCTAGGGTGGAGGGGAGATAATCTTTTGGGCAAACTAACAGATAAGGGTCTACCAGCTGACGAAATACCTAATCTCTGTATCACAGCCAAGGCATTTTTCCCAAGCCAGAAAATGTCTTCTTACTTTCAGTGTGATTTTCAAGATGGAGATCGGATATTAAAATGAAACTGGCACTTATTTGTAAATAGAAACCTCTCTCTCTCTATCTCTCCCCCTACACACACACACACACACACACACACACACACACACACACACACATTGCATTTCCTAAATTTTTATGAGGTTATAAAGATGCCCAAGGAACAAAACTTGTCTAATGGTAATAGAGTAATGAGGCTATTTCTAAACAGCATATTCAGAATATTAATTGTTGGGGAGATAACTATCCTGTCACTTCAGGGCCTATGTTGAGGCTTAAAATCAGAGCTGGTGAATTAATGCACCCGTTCATTATATAGCCAGAAGCTGCATCATTTACCAGTTCTTTGTGGCTCAAGTCAGAGGCTGTATTTTTCCGAATCTCCCCAGGGTTATGAACCAGATCGAGAAGCTGTATCATTCCACAAAATAGTATGTCAAGGTTCTTTCCTCTCACACTGCCACACTGCACAGATTTTCTTATTAATAGGTCTTATGCTGGGACGCTTGTAGGTCCTCTCTCCCCCTCCAACTCCTCTCCCCCCTTCCCCTCCAACTCCTCTCCCCTCCTCTTCTTCCTGCGCTCCCTCCACCACAGGATGCTCTTCTTGGAGTCTGCCACCTGCTGAGGAACTATAGCAGGAGCTTGCCCACACCCAGGTCAAGCCATGTAGACGACCACCCAGATATCAGCTGCTGAAAACGGGGTGCTCTCTGGCTATCTTGACTTCGCTGGAAGTACTGTTTCCTGGGGCGAAGCCACAGGCTGTGGCATCTTCTAGACAGCACAAGGGGACACTAGGAAGAAAAACACCAAATTCCTATCTTGTTTACAGATAACAACTCTAAGTACAGCTTCTTGTACTATACAACCAGTTTGGACCTCGTTCCAACATTTTACTTTCAATGAATTTTAGTGATGTTTTATCTGAATGAACAGCAATGTTCCAGGCTTGGGACCACAATCACAAATGATGTTTTCTTTAGAGCCATTACCAGGGGCAGAAGGATAAATCCTGGTTCTCCAGGTAGGTTTCTTTCTATCCAAACAGCTAGGCAACATCCTTCTTTTATTTTGTTATTTTGTTTTATTTTTAAAGTTTTTTTTAGCTTTATTGGCATATACTAATTACACATAATACTGGGTTTTATTGCGACATTTTTTTGTAGGTGTCTATAATGAGCTTTGATCTATGTTCTTCCTCTCTCACTGCCAGGGACCCTTTCCTCTTCCCTAACTAACTGTGATGGTTTGTATAAGCTTGGCCCAGGGAGTGACACTGTTAGGTAGGTGTGGCCTTGTTAGAGTAGGTGTGGCCTTGTTGGAGTAGGTGTGGCCTTGTTAGAGTAGGTGTGGCCTTGTTGGAGTAGGTGTGACCTTGTTGGAGTAGGTGTGTCACCGTGGGCATGGGCCTTAAGACCCTAGTCCTAGCTGCCTGGAAGACAGTCTTCTCCAGTTTGCCTACAAAACAAGATGTAGAACTCTCAGCTCCTCCTGTACCATGGCTGCCTGGATACTGCCATGTTCCCACCTTGATGATAATGGACTGAACCTCTGAACCTGTAAGCCAGTCCCAATTAAATGTTACCATTTATTTATAAGACCTACCTTGGTCATGGTGTCTGTTCACAACAGTAAAACCCGAATATCCCACTTTCATTTTCATGGTGTGTGTGTGTGTGTGTGTGTGTGTGCACACACATGATGAAATGAATCTCTTAGGATTGGTTACAGGATCATGTTACAGTTTAGGGGTTACTTACAGTAGCGTGGGCAGTGTGCCAGCGGCTACATTACTGAAGAAAATGTCTTCACTACCCAGCAAACTATTAAGCGCCTGAAGATCCTCAGGGAGGGCTGGACCTCAGGTGATTTTGTTTTACCATTTCATCCCTTTTCATTTATTTTACTTCATTTTCCTTGCCGGCTAGCATTTGCTCTCTGACACCCACAGGAAGTTGAGAAAACCATGAGCATGCTTGCATTTCCCTATAGGATTTTCGAGCAGCCAGAGAAACCCAGCGAGTGTTTTGAGTACTCTCTGGATTCATTCATTTCACTTCTCCAGCCAGGAAGACAGGGCTCAGCCCTGGAAGGCTCCACGGAAGGCACTGCCAGCTGCATATGTATCCAGCCTCACTGGTGTGTGTTTGGGAGACAGAATCTTCACACCTTTTGGAAGGAGTTGGGTGAGTATCTGAGCGGCGAACACAGGAAGCTCCGACGTTTGAAGACTCAGGACTCTGTGTTCCAGGACACCACCTACATTCCAACATGCGGCTTTGTGGCAGGTTTTATTTTCCTCTGAGTGAATTAATCACCAATGTGTTCTAGGACTGGCCTTCTCCGCATAACTGTGCCGAGAGCATGTGGTTCTTATTTAGACAATCCTTGATTCCCTCCGTTGCTTTTATGGTAAAGCTTTTTAGATCAAGCATTGTTCATTAGATTAGCTCCTTTTCTAAAAGACAATGGTATTTAAAAGCCCCCTGTTTAAAAAAAAAGTATCCAAGGCAAGCCATGGGGCTGAGGAGGATGAGAGCTGGAGTCACTCCATGGGGACAGGCAACATTGGAATCATTTACAGGCAAATGAAAAGCATTCTTTTTGCTAATAAAACAGATTCAGTTCAACCTCCTCTGTTGGTGCCAGAGTATAAGTTAGCATATTTCCAACACTTTTAGCCTCCTGTCCCAACTTACAAAAGAGAATGAACTTGAGATTCTCAATGCTGTGGACTTTCATTTGCTGAGCAGAGCAGCCAGAGGCTGTTATATCTGTCAACTCAGCACAGCCTAGAGTCACCTGAGAGGAAGTTTCAATTAAGGGATCTCATAGAACAGACTGGTCTGTGGGCATGTTTGTTGGGGACTGTCTAAATTGATATTGATGCAGGAGGGCTCAGCCTGCTATGGGCAGCACCATTCCCTAGGAAGGTGATCTTGGACTGTATAAAATAGCTAAGCTGGGAGTGAGCCAGCAGCATTCTTTCACGATTTTTTGCTTCAAGTTTTGGCTTGAGTTCCTGCCCTGACTTCCCTCAGTGATGGAATGTGACCTCCTCAACATGTAAGCAGGGTAAACCCATTCCTCCTCTTGCTCTTGGCCATGGTATTTGTGGCAGCAACAGGAATAAAACTGGAACAGTGACTTTGGAAGTTCACAATAACATGGGTTTCTCAGTCTCCAGACTTGGGAGAACAGCCAGACACCTTTTTCATTGCGCTCTCTGATGCGAGGGGTGTCCTTTTTGCCTCCTTAGCCAGGCACTGTGACTGCTATTTGCACATGGAATGAAAGTCTACTGAAAGGAAGACCTACAGAGACATATGGAGGAGTGCAGAGATGGGCTAAAATGGTTTTAAAATCATTCCGAATGTTTGCTTTCTAGACGGGCTTGCAATGTTCTTTATTGAATCACTTGTACCCTGATGTTTTTTGTCCTTATTCCAGTAGAGGTGAAAATTGGTGAAAACCCCTGGTGTGTGGCTTAGGGGTCCTTGGAAGAATTGGCAGGAGTGAACCCAGACTTTTAACTTTACTAGAATCAATTCAGACCAACGGATGCTCTTCCTTTGTCTTTCTTATGGGAGGGCACAAGAGATGCCTTCATGCTTCTATGTCTCCTTTGGTTGTGGCTCTTAGCTGAGCTGGCTTGAAAGTGTGTTCTTGTAATAGGGGACAGTAGTGAGGCCTCATGGGATTGGCATCATGACAATGCATAGATACAGGAGGGCTAGACAGTGAATGGGCTGTAAGCAGCCTTTTGCCACACTCTTTCTGTGAAGCCCATCTCTTCTCTTCCTCTTATCTCTTCTTTCTTTGGCCTTACAAAATTGCCTCCTCCAATTCCTACTCCTCTCTTTCTCCTTTCCCCCCTCAATCATACCTGAAACATTTTGGAGATTGCATGCATGTCACCAGAAGCTACAGAAACCCATAGTTCTGGTGATACTCGAAGCACACCGATTTCCCCCTTTCCTTCTCTTTATCCCAGGAAATCATAAACCTGCAGGCTTCGGCTCCTTTATCTGTGAACACACACCACACATGACAGCATGGCCTCATAAGGCTGACGCCACATTCAGCTTCTCAGCAGCATGGAGCCTGAGTGACTTCTTGAAACCTTGGCTGGGAAGGCGCTTCTTTCATGCTGGACCTGCTCGTCCTTCCTCTTCATTCTGCAGCTCTTGTTTCTGCTTGCATCAGGCACCCTCTGAATGTCCTCTCTGCAGTGAACATACTGGTTCCATCTTGTATCCCACGGTGGTATTGCATCTGCCTGAGATTTTGTGAGTCAGAGCGAGGCTAAGAGAAGATAAAGTGTTCTGTATTTACCAGGCACTAGAGGAATATAGACGACAGTCCCCGTCCCTGTAATAATCCCACTTGTCTTTTCTGGCTTTGAGAGTGACCCCTGGCCTCTCTTGTTTGTCATCACAATGAATCACCCCAAGAAATAACTTGACCCTGCAGAAGTTAAGAAGTTCTCAGTAAAGAAGCCTTAGACTTCATGCCCATAGGGGGAAGCAGGGGAGGTGAGGTCACTCTTCTCTGAAGCAAGATTGCTCTTAGCCTGAGTACAAACAGTGCCTCCTGGTGGTTGTCAGCTGCCCTTAGGAAGGAGAGGGACCATCATTGTTTGGAGCATTAGGAGCCTCTGACTGTTTCCTGTCTCAGGACCAAACAGAAAAATAGGTGATCATCAGCCTCTGTGGAAGAGGAGTCCTTCGTGGAGTCAGATTTTCCTCCAAGGATTCCCTACAGGAAGGGTGCTTGGCTTTTGATATTTGTCCAAATCCCCATCCCAGGAAGCTTCCTGACTCTTGTTTCTCTTACTTTAAACACACAGACTATGGAGGCTCTGGCTCCCTGACCCAGAATGCTGCACCTTTGTATCCAGGCTCTGCCATCATCTACACAACTGCAGTTCACTGACCTTTCTTCCCTCCTTTCCCCTGGGGAAGCTGCCTGCTGTTTCTGGACCCCATGGGGTGTCGGGAGGGTTTCAGGATTGAATGCAACTCTCTCTGGTTATAATATGATGCTGCCAACGACTTTGAAGCTCCAGGATGAAGGATGCTGTGTGAAAGAGCATTGTTATTACATTTTTGTTAAAAATATGGATCAAAGGCTGGCTATACAGTAAAAGTGCGAAATGTTAATTATTGTTATAATATCATAACAAAGCAGATGCTGGGGTGGCTGAATCCTATGAGAAACCCTATTATAATAAGCCAGTGGGAAATGTACACATTACAAAGATATTTGGCAAGGAGGCAGATTTGGTTTTGAAATCTCAATGAACAATTAAGTGGAATAAAAAAATAACTTTTAATGCTAGGAAAAATATAAGTGTCTTGACAACTCTTTTACATAAAAATAAAAAGCTGCCTCTTTTATTTTTTTCTGCAAAGAGGCAACATTACTGCTTTTCTTGTCCCCTCCCAGCAGAAGATATATTTATGGTTTCCTTGGGTGTAGGAAAGATTAAAGCAATGTTCTTCCGCACAATGACCTCTAAAATAGCTCTCTTTATGACAGAGATGAATGGGGAGGGGGTTGTTCTCAGAGCTAAGAGTAAGTCTGATGTTTTTGAATTTCAAATAAGCCTGCGCTGTCCTGCGTGCACCTTCTCTTCTCTATGGTATATTCTGTTTGATGGCATTGCATATGTGGGCTCTTATATACATTTTTAAATGCCACTGGCATCTCTGGCCCAAGCTTTTCATGTAATTTCAGCTCCCCAGAGCATAGTCCCTTGGCTGCAGGTGGAGGAGGAGAGGGAGGGAAGGCCCGAGAAGATGGATTTAGAAAGAAAGCGAGAGCCCAAACCAATCAAGGTCAATAGAAATTGATTTCTGAGTTCTAGTGCTTTTCTGCAAGTGGGGAGTGTGTGAACTCACCTAGCATGTGGCACCAACTCCCAGTGGGGGATGGGAATGCATCACCAACTCCCAGGGAATCACTGAAGCATTTATCTGCATGGGGATATGTCTTACCTCACAGGGGAAGAAAGGGAGATGAGCGAAGACGCATGCAGCTCAAAGGGCAGCAACACTAGCAGATATGTCCTCACTGGTGGCGCTACACACATATTAGAACAACAGTCAGTCACCTTGGCTTCTTCTCCATGGCTCTGTGTCTGGACAGGCACCTGGCCTACTTCCTGTTGTTATTCTTCTCTAATTCTCTGTCTCTCTCTGTCTCTCTGTCTCTCTGTCTCTCTCCCTCTCTCTCTCTCTCTCTCTCTCTCTCTCTTCCCTGTTTCTTTTGCAGAGGCTTGCCTGCCATTAGACACCCATGAGCTCCATGTTGGTTGGTTCCTTGTATCACATGTTCTTTAGTCTGAGGGGAAGAAAGTGAGCAGTCAACAGGTTAAAAACTGGTCACTTTGAGATTGGGTTGGAGCAAAATCCTCTGGGCTTTGGCATTAAAACAGTTGTTTGGCATGACCAGTGATGGGGCCTGAGGGAACTTCAAAGGGACAGAGCAGCAGAGCAGAGCCTCCTCGGTGAGCCTGTGCTTCTACTGGGAGGCAGAGGATGGAGAGGGTGAGCACCTTGCCTTTTCTGGAGGCATGGGAAGATTTCAGGCATACTTCTCACCACTTGAAAGACAATCTCAGGGTTAATGTGAGGGTTTGTGCAACACACAGCAACAAGGGAAGATGAGCAGAAGTGAGGGCAAATTGGAAGGGTCTACTCTGCCCCCTCCCCAGCCACCAGCAATTCCCTCCTTGGCAGATAACTTCCAAGAACAGCCCAGAATGGCTAAGCCCACTGTGAACACCACAGAGACGATGTCTGGTCCTCAGGATGAGTAAATTCCTCTCCACCTGCTTGTCACCAACTGGTGGAGAAAACAGTCTTTCTTCATGACAAGGGTAGGAGGTCTTGCTGAGAAGATATTCCTTCTGTTATCCACATTGCTGCTGAAAGAGTACTGCCCTCGTACCAGACAAAAGGGAGGTGATGTGAGATGAACTGGCCAGCGGGAGGGAGGGCCAGCCCAGAAGTCTCCATATATAGGAGCATCCAGAATAATTAAGTGAGACTTCAGGAGAAAGACTGGAGGCCAGGAAATGCTAGAGCAGGATGAGTTTAGATCTAATTCTTACCTGGGAGCTCAGTTCCTAGGCAGACAGAGAAATGACAGTGAAGAACTTATTGGGGATTGTGGAACTGCAGGAAGCAGTATACAGGATGCTTGGCTCAGCTCAGGCTGAGTAGCTATTGATGGCTAGAAAGGTCCTGGTACCAGTTTGGCCATATCATAGATATCTGGGCTGAAATGGGTTTCCCCGAATTCACACATTGGAATCCTCACCTCTATTACCTTATAGGGTGATGGGAGCTGGAAGAAATATTTTGGCTGGAGTAACAAGTTAATTATGTGAGCACTAACTCAGGAGGACCAGTGTCTTTGTAGATTTGGTCGTGGTGGGAAGTCTGGGGAGGAAAGACCACAGAGACAGAAGATCCCATGGGCTTAAAGCAGGTACAGCATCCCTGAAATGAGGGCAGACACCTGCTTACGCTTCCACTACCCTGGGGTGCCCTAACTAATGATAGCAGGTAGAGCTGGAAGACTTGTGGGATGCAAGAGTGACCTAGAGAGAAGCCCTGACCCAAAACCCGAAAGCTTCCGATTCCATTGGTTGTAGTGAATACCAGCACAGCCCAACTCCTGGCCAGATGGACAGGAACCTCGGGCTGCTTTGTTGGATACTACAAGCCCACACTCTTCCCACCTCAGGAAGATTCTACGAGTTAGGCAGATTCTTTAACCAACAACGTCTTCTTGAATAAAATGTTTTATCTCTGATCAAAACAAAGTTAAAAATAAGATGAGCTAGGCTCTCTAGTTACAGTAAGAGAGAATGTGTTGGCTAATTTTATGTTAACTTGACACAATCTAGAGTCTTTGGAGAGGAGGAGACTATAATCGAGAGATGCTTCGATGAGGTCTGGCCGTAGGCCAGCCTGTAGAGCATTTCCTTAATTAGCGATTGATAAGGGAGGGGCCAGCTCGTTGTGGTTTGTGCTACCCCTGGGCTGGTGCTTGTGGGTTCTATTCTGAGCAAGCCACGAGGAGCAAACCACTAAGCAGCAGCCCTTCATGGTCTTTGCCTTGAGGTTCATGATCTGCCTCAGTTCCTATCCCAATTTCCTTCAGTAATTCCTTCTGTGATGTAGACGTGTAAACCAAACAAGCTCTTGCCTCCCCAACTTTTTTTGGTCATAGTGTTTTATCATAGGAATAATCACCCTAACTAAGACAGAAATTGGTACCAGAGGCATTGTTATGGCTGACCGACTATGCTTAGGGAGGATTGGAGAAGAACTTTGGGACTTTGACTAGGAAAGCTATTGAGTGTGAAGAGCTCAGTAGACTGCTCTGTTGGAGCTATGATGAAGAATGTTGAGAGCAGAGAGATAATGAAGGGCTGGGCTGTGATGATTCACAAGGAAGTAAAGACTCTCCATGGCCATTTGTGTAAGGAATCTATGGTGTCTGGTTAGCAGGAGCTGAAGAAATAGCTGAGGTTATCAAGAGAGCAGAACCACTGAAATAAACTTTGCTTTGCTGCAATGGATGCTGGTCGATGGGACTGAAGAATCAGCTGTGATTAAGAACCATCGTTGAGATGAAATCTGGTAAGTGTTCACTGAAGGTCAGCACATGCAAGTTTTCTTCCAAGGTTGTATCTTGAGCTGTCAGCCAAACTTGGTAATGTGTAAGAGTCACCAGGTGGTACTGGTTTTGAAGGCATGGAGTTATGAAGAGCAACCACTCCTTGGCATTGTGAGAGACCAGGAGAGGCCGTTGGTGAAGGTACAGCCTCAGTAAGAGTAGAAGCCCCAGGACTGAAGGCATGGAGGAAAGCTGAGGCTTCACACCATGAAGGGAGCCTTTGAGAGGCTACTGGTGAAAATGCAGCCTAGTTGCAGCAGAAGACCCCAGCATTGTGGAGATGCCAGTACCATGAGACGAGCACCAAGAGCAGCTGTGGAGTGGAACCGGCTGGAGCCTAGAAGACCAGTTGTGTGTGCTGCAGAGCGTGGTGGTGGAGAAATGACACAAGCTCCTTGGAGGAGCCCAGAAAATCCTGTACTGTTGGATTTTGGTTTTGCTTTGTTCATATTGTGACTGTGCCCTGGTTCTTCCCCCCTGAAGTAAGGAAGTGTTCAGCTTACTTTTTATTTTATAGGCATCCACAGCTGAGTGAGTTTGATTTTTTTTTAGATAAGATTTTAAATTTTAAAAGAGACTTTGGGATTTTACAGAGACTGGACTTTAAAGTATTTGAATTGGTAAAAGACTGTGGGACTTTTAAGTTTGTGATGTTTCATATTGTGATATTTATTAATCTGAGATCTTGGGAATGAACCAAAATAAGGAAAGGTTATATCTTTAAAAGTATTGTTTATCAAGTTGACAAGAGGACACGTATGCTGGCTAATTTTATACCAACTTGACACAGACGAGGGTCATCTCAGAGGAGAGAACCCCAATTGAGAAATTGCCTCCATAAAATACACTGTAGGCAAACTCGTAGAGCGTTTTCTTAATTAGTGGTTGATGGAGGAAGGTCCAGCCCATTGTGGGTGCTGCTATCCCTGGGTTAGTGGTCTTGAGTTCTAAGAGAAAGCAGAGTGAGCAAGCCATGGGGGACAAACCAGTTAGCTGTACCCCTCCATGGCCTCTGTATAAACTCCTGCCTCCAGCATGCTGCTGTGTTTTGACTGAGTTCAACTTCCTTTGCTAATGAACAGTAATATGGAAGTTTAAGTCAAACAAACCCTTTCCTCCTTAACTTGCTTTTGGTCATGGTGTTTCATCACAATAGAACCCCTAAGAAAGCAAATGAAGTTGTTTTTAATTGTTGAGTTATGACCTGTCTCTGGACACATAGGTATTAATTACAGCGAATGCTATTCCTTCTAGCAGTTTTCAGTTTGTTGACCACTTCTTCAGTTAAAGTCCCCAGGAGGGAGCCATAAGGCGTAGTGGTTGGAAAGGTGCTGAATGAAGCCTGGTGTTATCTGGAGCTCACCTCTTCCTACTGTCCTCAGTTCCTAGGAAGGAGCATCAGTGTGGGATTGGGCAACCCCGAGACACAGGAAGAACTTGAAACAGCCACCACCCATGCATTCTCTCATGACCCCATGCCGCCTTGGCAAGAGAGAACTGCATATGAACAGGCTGGGAAGTAGTGAAGTTAGGGAGGCTGGCTTGGCTACCTCTAGCAGCTGATTCCAAGGAGGTAGTGGAGAGTGGAGAAGGCACGTTTTCTAGCCCTGGTCGGGAGCTGGCTGTCATTTTGTGGTAACTGACGAACTGCCACATTCCATGGCGTGTTCCAGGAAGGGAGTTCTCTGCATCGTATTGCTGGATTCCCATGTCTTGTCAGTGTAAGTGGCTTTTATTCCACATCTCTGGGCTAAAGTCAGCCTCCACAGCTTTAGCCAGTTACTACTGTCTAGTAAAACAGGTTATGTGTGCGACAAACTAAACTAAACTAAACTAAACTAAACTAAACTAAACTAAACTAAACTAAACTATAGGAGACAAAACAAAACAAAATGAAACTAAACAAAAACCCAAGGCATTTTCTCAACGACGCCACCCAAGTCATCACCTGAAGCATGAGAGATTATAATATGGAGGGACAGGCTGTGGACAGGAGAGGCCCATGGACAAACATGGGTTGAAAGAGAGTCCAAAGTGTCATAGCCCTTTTGTGGGGGGACATCCTTTAAAAGTAAGCATCTGGTATTCTTCCTAGGGATGGAACATCCATGCAGAATGGCTTTAGGTAGAGACGCTGCAACCACAGCTGTGTCTATTTTTGGAAGGCCACCTTGTCCTTGACCCCCAGCATTGTGTCTCTAGTTGGATTTCATTCAACACATGGGGTACTGATCTGCCTGCTTCCTCTGAGCAGAGAATAAGGAAGGTGTTCATAGAAGCACCCCATTTGAGTGTTCTGTCCCTGGTCCTATAGTTTTTATATGTAAAATATGTTTTGTTCTTTGAGAATGTCATAGGTATATGCAATGTATTTTGATTATACCTCCCTCCCATTCCAAGTCCCTATTCTCAGACCTCGCACTCACACTCTGGTGATGTCTGAATTCTTGCCTTTGGGTGACTTTACTTCTGAGTAAGTTTGTCTTAAACATTCTGCTTCCTGCTCTAGTAGCATTAGACATCGAAACACTAAGACACATGTCCAGTTTTCTGAAAGCAAGGATGGTATTTTTCTTCTCTTCACAATTCTCTTATGCAGACATTGATCAAGGAGCGATCGCCATGATAAATTAAGCAGG
Organism: Rattus norvegicus; assembly: GCF_021556685.1. NCBI lineage: Eukaryota > Metazoa > Chordata > Mammalia > Rodentia > Muridae > Rattus > Rattus norvegicus. The sequence goes on from NC_141539.1 coordinate 48,333,115, forward strand.
AAATAAGACTTCTCTATGATAGCACTCCAGCCAGGGAAAAGGTTAGCGCCCTGCACAGCCAGTACCCTACAAGCTTCCTCATGCAGCAGATGGGAACAAACACAGAGACCTATAGGCAGACAATATGCAGGGAGTTAGAGACCTTGGAACATCTCTAAGTAGGATGTCTCCATTGAATCCTTTCCCTCAGGTCTTAGGGAACCCTGTGCAAAAGAAGGCAGAAAGAATGTAAGAAACAGCAGGGATGGAGAACACCAAGAAGTCAAAATCCTCTAAGACAACACGGTCAAAGCTCATATGAGCTCACAGAGACTGGAGCAGCAAGCACAGGGCTTACACCCTATACCAGGTCCTTTGTGTATATAATACGACTTCCGGTTTAGTATTTTTATGAGATTCCTGGGTGTGCAAATGAATGCGTCTCTGATTTTTATACCTTGGTTTTTTTTCTAAATTGGATGTTATTATATTATATTAATTATATTATATTATATATTCTTATTCATATCCCTTGAAAGCCAGTTTGTTTTCTAATGAAAGACAGAAAGAGAGTGAATCTCAATAGGAGAGAGGTAAGGAATTTCAAGGAGTAGGATGAGGGAAAATAGTAATCAGGATATATTATGAGAAAATATATTTAAAAATTACCAAGTTAAAAAAATCTCTATAGCAGCATTCTTCTGGTCTTAGTAAATTCAGACAGAGTGGGGGGGGGGGACTGGGAGTGAGATTCTCTAAGGCAGGTGTGACAGCCTTTACTCTTCTCTTCAGTGGTGGCAGAGATACAGAGATTCAAGCTATTATCCATGCAGTGTGAGGATTTCCCGTCATCCTTTAGAGACCTTGTCTTCACTGTATCCTTGGCTTTGAGGCAGAGAATTTCAGAAGGAACCAGTTTAAAGTGGAGGCAGAGTTTATTAAAAATCAGTTCAAACAATAATTTTAAAATGTATTCCTTGAGAGCTACATGCATTTGTACGGTTTTGATTAAATCTACTATCTAGCAACTTCTTTACCATGTGATACCACCTCCTCTCATGATTTTATGTCCTTGTTATCATTAGCATCACTGCCATCATCATCACCATCACTAGCACCATTATCACCATCATCATCATTGTTATTAATAGCCTCCTGAGTCCAACTACACACAGTGCTGGCCATACATGAATGGCTTTGGAGCTATCTTCTTGGGAATGGGCAGCTCACTAGTGGCTACATCCCCAGAGAAAAGTGGTTCTTCCTTCCTCAGCAGCCATCTACTGCCCATAGCTCCTTCCGTTAGGGGTGGAGACAAGAGTTCCCATCCCCCACTCATGCTGGAATTTTGTCTGGAAGGATCTTGTGCAGGTTTTGTACAGGCAGTCACAGCTGCTGTGAGTTGATGTGTGGATTAGCCATATCTGGAACACTTGTTTGAGAGACTGAAGAAGGGTTCATAGAAAGTTGGTGGGGCTGGGAAGGTGACTCAGTAGATAAAGGCTGCAGCCAAGCTGATGCCTTGGGTTTCATCCCTGAAACCCAAATGGTAGAAGGAGAGAACTGATGCCCACAGGTTGTCCTCTGTCTTCTACACATATGTTGTGGTACACACATGAACATATAAAATGTAAGTGTATTTATACACACATACAAACACACATTCTCTCTCTCTCTCTCTCTCTCTCTCTCTCTCTCTCTCTCTCTCACGGTCAGGAAGGAACAAGGTACATATGAGAGCATAAGAAGGCACACATAGGAAGCACATGTGGGCTTCTCAAGGGAGAGCTGTACTTCATTGTCCTTGCAAAAGCCATATAGAGAATCTTGGTGAGCTCTGAAGCCATTTTCCTCAAATGGTTGCTGAGAAATTTAAGTAAGATCACAGGGTGTTTCCTGAGGTGCATCTGGAAAGATTATACTTGGTCAAATAACATTCTACATCACAGGGATGCTGGAAGCTAGGATCTCACTCCTGTAAGCATAAGTTAATAGCTTTGTTTGTAAGATCCCTGACACGTGCCCTGGGAGGAGTGAATCTTTGCCTGATGCACACTCAGGCCTTAAGCCTGGTTTATTGCTATTTTCACATTCTACTTCCTGCACAAATGAAAAGTTGTCTCTGTGTTGCCATCCTTTACAGCCAAGGTTGTGAACTGTGCTGGAATTCTTCATTCTTAGCTAGCAAGAGGCTGCCACCCAACTCAGGAGTGGTGGGCTCCTTATAATTTTCCCTGTCTTGATCCTGTCTAGTTCTTTTATTTTAAACATTTACTACTTCTTCCTCTTCTTCTTCTTCTTCTTCCTCCTCCTCTTCCTCCTCCTCCTCTTCCTCCTCCTCCTCCTCCTCCTCCTCCTCCTCCTCCTCCTCCTCCTCTTCTTCTTCTTCTTCTTCTTCTTCTTCTTCTTCTTCTTCTTCTTCTTCTTCTTCTTCTTCTTCTTCTTCTCCTCCTTCTCCTCCTCTTCCTCCTCCTCTTCCTCCTCCTCCTCCTCCTCCTCCTCCTCCTCCTCTCCTCCTCCTCCTCCTTTGTATGTATTGAAAGGACTTGGGTGGTGGAATTTAAGAGGGACATTGTGACTGAATGTTGGGAGTAAGAAATTTCTTACAGAAATTTATTATTAATGCCATGGACAGACAGACAGACAGAACATGGCATGGGCTCCAAAGTTTCACAGCAGGAATCTACAGCCAGGCTTGCTGATTCCCAGGCAGAGAATGGTGCGGAGGGCAGGGTGTGTGACCATGACAGCACTTTTGATCTGGTACCTTGGGGGGTATTTCTTACCTAGGGATTCATAGAGCATGTGTCAGTGGGTGCCTGTGGGTATCTCGAGAAGAGTGTGCCGCTGTAGCTCTGCACCGTGGCCTAAGCAGCAGGATGCTCAAATAATGGTCTTTATAAAAAAATTACTTCTGAGAATTCCTTACATAAGCATTGTGTGTAATCATTCCCACCTTTCTCTCCTTCCCAAACTCCTCCTGTGTTCCTCTCCCAAATTCATGATCTCTTCTTTATGTATATAACATGTAATATGTGCTTGCACAATGTATATTGTGCATATTCAAGCAACTGAATGCATGTAGCATTGTTCATATATACATGAGTCCATAGCTGACCACTTGGGATTTAACTACCTGTTCAGGAATTATCCCTATAGGAAACTGATTCTCTCTCTCAGGAGCACTGACCACCTGTAGGTGCTTATCTAGGGGTGGGACCATGTGGAATCTTCCTTGCCCATGTCAGCATGACAACTTGGGTTGGCACTATGCTGTTCTTTTTAGGTGACTGTATTATTGAAATTTCATGGGTGAATTTTTCCTGTCATATCTATGGGGTCACCATCTAGCAGCAGACATCCTGGTCCTCTGGCTCCTACAATCTTCCTGTGCCGTCGTCCATGATTTCCTCTGAGCCTGTGTTGCAGCTGTATTAATTGGGTTTGAGCATCACACAGACACTTATTCTCTACATTTTTGAATCTCTGTAACTGTCTTTACCTACTGAAGAATGAAACTTCTTTGATGAAGGGCAAGGATTATACTCATCAGGGTAAGTGGGAGCATGAACTGTACATAGCATTCTTACATATATGTGTATATGTGTATGTTTATATGTATGTGTGGGTTATGTCTGTACTGCAGGATACACATATGTGCCTGTGCTTGGAAGGCCAGAGACTAACTTTCAGTATGATTCCCTGGAGGTCATACAGCTTTTCTTTGACAGGATGATTAGGTGAGACTGGCTGGCCAACAAGGCTAGAGGTTCTCCCGTGTCTGCATCATCCTCAGCGCTGAGTTTGCAAACTCAAATCATCATGTTTGATATTTACATGTGGGTTCTCGAGATTGAACTCAGGTCCTGGTGCCTGTGGCAAGTGCTTGCTCTGAGCCAGCCCAGCCCAGTCCTCTTGCTTTGTTCCTAAGTGAGCAGCAATGAGTGGGATCAGCTGGTTTGCTTTTTTTTTTTTTTTTTAATCACTGGAAAAAGTCCACAAAAGCCTCCTGAAGGGTTCTAGGATTCCCAGGGAAGCTGTGTCTGTTCACACACATTACTGTCTAGTCAAAAGCCAACTCAGCTCGGGGCAGGAACATCTGACATCACCCCTCAGCCTGGCCCAGCAACCTGGCTGGAAAGCTTGTGGCTGGGAGCAGTGTGCCCGTCAGCACGTTACCCTCGACACGTAGAGTCTAGCTGGCGCTGGCTGGTCCGCGCCACGGTGTGACGAGAGGATGGCCAGACTTCATGAAGGCGGCTCATTTCCAGAAACCGGGCACAGTGCTGCTGGTGGCCACAGGCCAGAGCAGGCAGGGATGGTCATGTACTGGATGAACAGCTTAGAGGCCTTCTTCTACTAACTGTGCAGCTTGGATCAGTCTGAAGTGAGGTCTCAGGTTTAGAATTTTCCTCCAACCCATTCTGGTTGTGGTAGCAAGCCCCTGAGCCTGCAGACTAGCATACAGCTTCAAAGGAAGAAGCACTCACCTTTTCCTTTCTGAAACAGACATCCTGTCAGACGGAGTCTGTTTTGCTTTGAGAGAGTATCACTGGTAAATCCTGATGCCAAATACAGATGTTCTGGAGAGAGAAAAACAACAATCAGATCAGAACTTAAAATACACTGGAAAATTCCTGGTAACAGAAACTAACTTCTGTGAGGCCAGGGACTTGCAAATTAAACTCAGCAGCAAATAGAAATCTGTGTGTGGGGGTGGGGAGTTCACCTAATGGAAAGGGGCCAGGCAGATTGAACTCTGGTCCTGCCTTGATGGTGCACTCCAGGGCAGGTCCTGACACAGCCTCCTGGTACGGATGGAAACAGGAATGTGGAGATCCATATTCAGTCTGTGATCCTGTTTGCTCCAGGCCTCTATGGTGTAAAGCGATAAGTGTCAGTGCATTCAGGGTTCTGCCCCTGTAGATTTGATTGTGTATGGGGAACTGGTGGGATGTAACATGGATTCCTCTGCTCTGCGATGGAAGGGAACAGGGCAGGATAGACCAGAAAGCTCACAGTGTTGCCTGGTCATGCTGGAAGGTAGACAAGAGTCTCAGGCTGGCAGAGACTTTCAGACCTGAACTCTGGAGAGCTATGCCCTGGAGGGAAGAAACAAGTCTGAGGTCTAAGCTTATGTGAGCTGGAAGTTTCCACTGTTTAGGAAGTCAACCCTGGTGCAAATTTAGCTCATGGTATCAGATAGCCTGGGGCCTGCAGGATGCCCACGGTGGATGGTTGTGTGTGGTACCAGAGTCTGAGATATGTTAGGGATGAGGATAGACAAGCCATATCTAGTGCCTGTGCCTGGTGTGCACAAAGCCCAGTCACATTTCTCACAGAGGGAAATCACCTATGGAAACTTGTGGTCCTTTTCAGATCTGCCTGTGGATGGGCCCCTGCTTGCCAGTATCCCTGCTAGGATTTTTCAGAGGACAGTGGTGGCTGTCCCCATAAATACCTTGCTGAGGCCCAGCTATTAACACTTACAAGGAGAATGCCAGCTTTGTGATTTCAACTGTAGTGTTTACACCCACCCAGAATACTCCACAGCCTAGCAGCAAAGAAGCTTATTTGCTTTTAAAGGTTTAAAAGACATTAGTAAGAACACCATGTCCACCAGCATAGACCATTCGCAACATATTCATCAAGATCTGCTCCTACTGAACTGGGGGAGCCAAGTAGATTGGAAACAGTGTTGGGTTCGTTGTGTGGCTTATTGGACATAGAAAGGAAGACACCGTGTAGAAATGACCTGTAGAAGGTTGTGGCCTGTGCCAATGATGAGCATAGAGACACCTCCACTGACACCTCAGAGGACACAAGAGTGTCTGGTGGGTTGGACCTCACTTAGAGGCATGGGCAGAGGAGCGGGGGTGAGTGCATTCTATGGAGCTGAACATTTGACAGTGCCTTCTGAAAATTCCCCGAGGTCGAGGTCCCAAGAAGAGCACTCAGTGCCTGTTCTATCTCAGCAGTTAAAGTCAAATCCCTTCTATTCCATCACTCTGTTCTTGGACTTGTCCAGAAGATTTTGGTTTGTTAACTTCCTGGTCTAGAATATCCTCAAAGGGTAGGCTAGACGAATCACCTTATGATGCCCTGTGACTTGCCTGCTCCTTCAATCTGGCCTACCAAAATGGAACAAAAGATATTGGTACACATGAGCTTATAGATATCCTACAATCTTTCAAGTACCTGATGCAGAGTCTCTGCATATGTCCACAGATACTAGGTGTCTTAGGGTTTCCATTGTCAACATGGCGCGAAGCATGACAACACACAGGCAGACATACTGCTGAAGACGTAACAGAGTTCTACGTCTGGATCAGCAGGTAACAGGAAGAGACTATCATACTAAGTCTGACTTGAGCATTTGAGACCTCAAAGCCTGCCTCTCCCCCAACCCCAGTGGCATGCTTTCTCCAATAAGGTCACACCTACTCCAACAAGGCCACCCTCCTCATCTAGTGCCAATCCCTATGTATCTATGGAGGCCATTTTCTTTCAAACCACATACTAGTTATGATGATTAGTGTTCCTTGTGGACTTGACAGAATCAAGAACAACTGAGAGATGGGTCTCTAGAAATGTCTGTTGGGGATTGATGTGGGTCAGCCCCTTGCTGGATCCTGGACTGTAGAAAAAGAGCAAACTGATCCCTCATACAGACATTACTCTTCTTCTGACTGGGGCCATAATGTTGCTTTATGCTCCTGCTGTCTTGATTTCCAAACTGTGGTAGACACAAACTGTCTCAAACTGTAAGCTGACACAAACCCTTCCTCCCTTAAGTTGCTTTTGTTAGGGCATTTTATTGCAATAGGAAAAGAAACGAAGACACTAGGAAACAGAAGCCTAGTGTGTCCTATCCTGACTGAGAACATTCAAAGTGTTCATTGAGAAGTAGCAGCAAGATTCCAGAGCAAAGGTGAAGAGGATGCTTCCTGAGATGAAGGCTCTCTTCTCACATCAAAGGAGTGAGGGAGAGTTCAGAACCAGAAGTTGGTGAGGGGTTGGGTAGGTGAGAAGGGTGAGGGCTGTCCTTAGGTATGAAGCTGCAGTACTAAGAACCATAGTGAAACAAAGCTGGACCCACAGAGAGGTGCAGCAGGCTCTTCGCCTCATGCATGCGGATTGCTTATACAGGAGGAAGCGAGGAGCTGCTATTTTAACGTAGAGCTGCAGTTTACACTTGTGGCTTTAGAGCTGTGGTTCTTGGTCACCCACATCCTTGTATGCAAGTCTCTGACCTCCCCGGATAGCAGCTGTAGCGTGGTGGGCTAGGGAAGAATCCAGGAGGTGATGCTGATGGAACTTCTTCTATATAAATTAGTTCCCAGAGCCTTGTGAGGACACAATGCCTCTTCTTTTATGAAGAGCAGCCCAGGAATTGCCTCTTAGGCTGTGAGTTCAGGGCAGGGTGGTGGACTATTCTGAGACACTGAAGGCAAAGGATACAAGCATTTTGTAGGAAAGGAAACAGGTAGGTCATTTGGTGCACTAATAACAAACCCAGAGAGTAAGATTTCAGCCAAGTATTATGGAACGGGGAAAGGGAATAACATTCGAAATGTAAATAAGAAATACTCAAGTTAATAAAGAAAAAAAGGAAAAAAAAAGAGTCTGTGGAGGGAGCTGGCTATCCCTGTAGCCTAGGCAACCCTTAGGCCAGTGTTTCTCAACCTATGGATCACAACTCCCACAAGGGTTGCATATCAGATATTTACAGTATGATTCATAGGAGCAGCAAAGTTACAGTTATGAAGTAAGACTGACATAATTTTATGCTCGGGGGTCACCATAACATGAAGAACTATATTTAAAAGGGTTGCAGCATTAGGAGGGTTAAGGACACTGCCTTAGATCATCAGCACTCTCCCCAGTGTGGGGTTGCTGATCAATCTCTGGTTCTGGAAATTAGCTCTATTCTTTTATACCCTGCCCTTCAGTCAAAGCACCAGATCTGAGCTATTCTGGGGGAATCATATTCTGGAGTCCTGACTACATTTGGAGAGGATTGGCAAGAAAGACAGATGTGTTGGTAGGTTCATTTTCTAGATCCAAGCATAGGAGGATAGGGCTGTGGACTAGGTGGCTGAAAACAACGTAAACGTGCTCTATCATAGCTTTGAAAGACAAGTCTTCAAAATTGGGACGGCAGCAGAGTTACACATTGAAAGGTTAGGGGAGGATCTTTCCAAGTCTCTTCCAGCTCCCAGTCTTGTCTGGCTGTGATTGACAGCCTTCTCTGCCAAAATATTTGTGTGTGTCTGTGAGGGAATTTCCAGAGAGGTTCAGATTATAGAGAGGAAGACCCATCCCGAATGTGAGTGGTATTAACCCATACTAAGGGGTTTCAGACTGAATAAAACAGGCAAAAAGAAGAAGGTGAAGTGATACCATCATCCATATCTTTGTTTCATCATTGTTGATATAACAGGGCCAGGAACTTTATATTTTAGCCCCCATGAATTTCTCACCATGATGGATGGTGTCTTCAAACTGCAAGCCAAAGTAAATCCTTCCTTCATTTAGCTGCCCCACCTCCATGCTTAGTCACAGCAAATGAGAAAAGCAAGCTGTACACAGACATCCATGATGCCTCTTGGCTAATGGCAGCTTCACTCCGCTCTGTCTCTGTTGACCGGTTGCTTTTCTTATGAGTCACATCCAAATTTTCCTCTTCTCATAAAGTCATTCGTCTTATTGGATCCAGGCCCCCCCTTTTAATAATAATGGCTACTTTTAACTTAGTGTCATCTCTGAGGAGTCTATTTTCAAATAAGGTCACATTCACAGGCACCAAGTGTTTAGAGCTTAGATAATTTGTCCCACTTTGAGGGCAACATAGCTCAACGCACTGTAATGCCAGATGTGAGAGGGCACCAATTCTATAATTCCACCATTGCTCAGAAGCTTTGAAGATATTTGGGAGATGATATTTCTGGGAGAGCTATCAGTGGTCTGTGAGATTATAGTTTGAGTATTTTGTTAGGCTATTACAGGACAAGGTGACCCCAGATGAACTTGGGGCCATTCTTGTGTATGTGTCATGAGTGGTCAGCCCTTGGCGTGCTCTTCATCAACTGCATTACCTAATGTCACTGGTACTGTGGCCAAGTGTATGTCATCCAGCAGGATTCAAGAGAGTGTCTGGGGCCAGACTGAGTTCTACACAGAGTCACATTGAACAAATCTTCAGTGTCTACAGGGTTAAGTGAGATATCTGTGGCTGCTATGCAGAATCAGAGCATCCTTATTTCACCAAGATTTGGTTAAGAAAAAAGAAAGAAAGAGAAAAAGGAAGAGAGAGGGTGGCATAGTCGCTTTGGTTGGTAGTTGCAATGTTTTGGACCCGGGTCACATTCTGATGTCTGTTGGATCATAAACACCTGGTCCCTAAAGCAGCCGAAGTTCATTTCATTTTTAAAGAGCGGAATGGCAAATTTAAAATTCAAATTCATAGGAACAGCAGGGAGAGAGCACAGCTATAAAAGTGTTTCAGACTACAGTGTTTTAAATGAAGGTTAATTTCCTGATAAAGTAGGAAATGAAGAAAAAATTATCTCCCTGCACGAAAGCATGGTTTAGAATACTATAGCTCAATTAGATGTTCTGATTGTGCAAACAATCAGCCTCGTGTCTTGTTAAACTTCATCTTTTCAAATTATGAAGCCTTTCTCTGCTAAGATTAGCAGGGATATTAAGGCTACCGTGGATGAAAGCTCCATAACAGCCAGGAGGAAGATGATAACTCGAGAGGACTCAGAGCTACACGAACTCTGGAGAATCCCACTGTGTCGCCAACATTATTAAAAAGTTGTTCCACATGGAAATTAACTCCCAGGCTTCAAGTAGAAAAATTATTATTCTTTGCTCCCCCCTACCCCAAGTTATCAAGCACCTTTTAACTCAAACGGATTTTGCTTTGCACAGGCTGACATGTACATCAGCCATGTTAACAGACTCACGAGCAGTCTCATTGAACGTTGTTTCTGTTGGATAGAATGTTTACCCCATATGGGCTAGGTTGAGAGAGAAGACAAGAGAGGACCCCTGGAATTGTGTGGTTGTTGCTGGAAATCCAATATGATGCTAGAAGTTTCACTGAGCATATAGGGAATTTTATGACCACTCAGTGGGCTGTATGCAGAACAAAGAGATGGGCTGGCATTTCAGATACACCTCTTTTGCTTCTAGGACCAGTGGTAAAACTGAAGAATATGTTGACAGACTTTGCTCACAAGCCATGCATTCAGTATCTTGGTGAGGTGTTTGGCTCATGTCACAGCTCTTTCCCTCCTCATTCCTTCCTATTCTCTGTGTTATTTCTTCATCCCCAGCCTGTGACAGTCCCCAAACGTAACACTCCCCGCCCTGGGATAGTTCCTAGCATGTGAAGCTCCTAGCCTTTATGCTCTTGTACTTCCCACAAGGTGCATCCCCTCTATGACTTACTGGGCGTCTTCTCTAGGCTACCCTGTGCTTATCTTTCCTGTTGTATGCCAGTTTCAAGGCCCTTGGTCTCTGAACTCTTTTCCTGACATTCAGCCTTCCACCCAACAACTTAGGCAGGTGCCCCTTCCCTGCCTACTCTGTCTCACCCCTCAGCTCATCCTATCCCCATGATACTGTCTCCAACTGTGCTGCTTCTCGGCCACCTCCATCCTGAACGATCAAGGTCAGGCTTGTGCTGGTGTCTCCAACAGTGGGCGACCGACAGAGTGTGTGTTCCTGTGGTTTATTTCGCTAGTTGAGAGTTGGTTCTCCCCATCTACTATAGAGATTTCAGGGATCGACTCAGATCCTCAGACTTGGTTGCAAACACCTTTACCTGCTGAGTCATCTTGCAGGCTCTATTTACTTAGTTTTGAGACAGGATGTACTGGCTGGTTTTGTTTGTCGACTTGACATAAGTTAGAATCATCAGACATACAGGACCCTCAGTTGAGGAACTGCCTCCATGAAATCCAGCTGAAAGGCATTTTCTCAATTAGTGATTAATTGAGGTGGGGGGGGGGGCAGCTCATTCCTGGGATGGTGGTCCTGGGTTATAGAAGAGGGCAGGCTGAGGAGTAAGCCAGTAAGCAGCATGTGGCCCTCCTTGGCCTTTGCATCAGCCCCTGTCTCCAGCTTCCAGCTCTGCTTGAGCTCCTGACCTGACTTCCTCCAATGATGGAGTATGACCTAGAAGTGTAAGCCAAATAAACCTTTTCTTTTCCAACTTAATTTTTGGTCATGGTGTTTCATCACATCATGAGAAGCCCTACTAAGACACAGAGTCTCTTGTAGTCCAGGCTGACCTCAATCTTGTATCGGGCGGAATGACTTTGAATTTCTGATCTTCCTGCCTCCGTTCCCCAAGTATTGGGATTGTGGCTGTGCATCACCTCACCCCAATTTCCTTGTATTGTAGAGTGAAGTGCACGGCTTACAGCTGTAGTGCTCCATTTGCCCTCAAGTTAATCTCACCAACATTGTTGTCTTTTTAGCAGTAAGTGCTGGGAAAGTCATGAACTCTGGGTACCTCAGTTTCCTGGGGTATTAAAGTGGAATATTAAAAAAAAGCACCTGAAGTTATAGGGAAGGTTCCCTGGGCTGGTACTTGGGGAGAGTTAATGCTATCTTATTTAGTATCGATGGCTCCTTTCAAATCTTATTCAGACACCGAGACCTGAAGGCCTTAGTGCAGTGATGGCCATTCAACCAGGGAGGCGTGCTTAAACTTGAACCCAGAATTGTGCATTTTAACAAAGTCAAGACTTTTCCTGCTGGAGGTCAGTTTCCCTAGTAACTTTTCCACAGAGCCCTGTGTTTGGTGCACAGCGGGTGGATGTGCCTGTGGTTCTGAGCCTTCAGGACTCTTGCCTATGGTAAGTAGTCTTAGGGACCTCCCCCAGTCATTTTGCATAACCAGGGGATGCCCAAGGTTGTCCTGTCAGCATCACCTGACACGGTAGATGTTTTTCTTAGAAATCCCAAATACAAATGTTGTTGTTTCTAGAGTTTAACTTTCCAAAGGACATTCTTAGACCTAGCTGTAGAAATCCCATAAATTAAATTGAAATTGGTCATGTTTACGATGGAGCTGTGAAAAAAAAAAAACCAAAAAAACCCAAAAACCTGCAAGTGTTACGGATTTATGGCCCTGTGCTCACATTCAGCTGCTCGCGGCTTCTGCTTCTAGGTCTTTCTATGCTGTGTGGGGCAAAATTTATATTTGTGGGTGAGATCATTATAAATCTTTTATGTACCACAAGTGCAGTTTTAAATGTTCGCAGGCATGCAGAACTAGGCCCAGGAGGTACCTGCTATATTTCATGGATCACAGCTCCTCTTGTAGCCGGCAAAAAATCAAATTCCTTAAAACCTCAAACCCAAACTCAATTGCTGAACCTTGTACTTGTATCTGACACTTCTCTGGAGATGCAGGCTTTGTGACAGAGCTCGATGCTCAGAATGTCATTAAGAACAAACAAACAAACAAAAAAACAAAAAAACAAACAAATAAGCGAGCCCTTTCCCTTCTCCCTCTTCCTCTTCCCTCCCCTGCTTTCTACCTTCCACAGCCTAACAAGTCAGGCAAGGCTTCTACCACTGAACTACATTCTCAGATCTAAAATTATCATCTAATACCTGTTTTGTTGCTGTTGTTGCTGTTTGTTGATTTATTTTCCTTTCTTTTCTCTCTTTCCCTTCCTTCCTGTCTTCTTTCCCTCTTTCTTTTTTTCCTTTTTCCTCCCTCCTCCTCCTTCCTTGGTCTCACAGTGCAGTACAGGGTGACCTGGAACTTACCATGTCACCATGCTGGCATTACACCTGAAGCCATCTTTCTACCTTCCTGTTTTAGCCTCTGCAGGGCTGGGGTTGCAGGAATAAACTACCTTACCCAGCAGCTATATTGATTATGTTTTAGACACAACCTTCATGGGCAGTTGTAGTAACCTTTGCCTCTAATTCTAGCACTTAGGGTGTATAGACAAAAAAAGATCAGAAGTTTGAGGCTATCCTGGACTACTTGAGACCCTGCCTCACTAGAATAAAAATGAAACAGTATAAAATAATATAAACACCTTCAGGTATAGCCATTTCCCAATGTCTTGTTATCTTCTTTGGTTGGTAATATCAATTCTTCCTGGCTGGAGAAAATAGTTAAGTTGGTAAAATGCTTGCCACAGAATCAGGAGGCTCTGAGTTCCCAGCCTAGAACTAGTGAAAACTGGTGGGCCTGGTGTCACATGCTTATATTTCCAGCAGCAGGAGGCAGAAGTGGGGAGATCCCTGGGGCTCATTCCCCAGTCAGCTTAGCCTACTTGGTATGGCCCAAGGAAGTAAGGCATTCTGTCTCAAACTTCAAGGTGGACAGACCCTGAGGGATGAGGTTGACCTCTAGCTCCCACATATGTGTACCTTCATAGATACACATGTGCATATGCTTTCGTGCATGCACACACACACACCACACACACACACACACACACACACACACACACACACACACACACACCATGTTGTTTAAAGGATCTAGGGGCCATTGTCCTTGCTCTTTGCCCAGTGTCCTCTCTCTATGCTGCAGTTAGCTTCAGTTATCTTCCTGGTTTGGGTTCTATCCCAGGACTCACCTGACCACTCCTGCCTCTTCTCCAATTCCTTGATCACCTACTGAGCACCAAACACCAACATCCTCTTCTCAGGGTCCTTTAACATAATAAAACGCACCCAATTTGTTAACATAAATTCAGCTTTCTGAGCTGTTGTATGTCCCAACTGTGGCTTCAGACCCTGTGTGTCCAGCGGGTGTGGAACCAAGACAGATCACCCTGTTTTGTCACAGGGGAGAGGAGTACGTGGAAGGAGTTCTTCCACAATTGGAGTGTGGAGCAGACCACAAGGCCAGGAGCCTAGGGAGGAAGCACAGGGTGTCTCCTGTGGAATAAATTATCTGCAAGGGTTGTGGTTAGTGTTCAGTCTGAGTGAGGCCCACACAGCTGGGACACCCTGTACTTTTGATCTGGCCTTTCAAGCTTGGGTGATGCCAGGAAATTGCCTGTAATGGCCTGAAGGCTGCAGTATAGAAAATGAGAAGGGATTGTTACAAAAACAATGAGGGCTACTTCCCCGCCCTCCCTTCCCCCCACCTGCTTTGTGCCCTGAGTCCATCTTGGCTCCAGGAGGGGGTGGGGGAGCCTGGACCCGGGTGCTTGGAACTCAAGGGCTGTTTGGCTGCAGCCTGACTAGTTTGCGGGCAGGGACCTTTCCTGGGCTCTGAGGCACACTGGCTGTGTCAGACAACCGAGACACATGTCACTGAGTCATCTCTAACAGCCCAGTCATTCCGGCCACAGGAAATTGGGCACCTGCACTCCTCTCTTGAGAATAGCTAGCGGGGAGAAGGGGCATGGGGAAAGTGTTCGGTTGATTGACTTGGCACTCATGGCCACACCCTACCTTCAAACATGGTGGATATATGAGCAGTCTCAGAAGGGTACTGCAGTGTTACCCCTGGGTGCCTGTCACCACAGGACTTGAGAGTTCCTTTCCATAGTGAAGAGAGAAGGGGGTCATCCTGCATGCATTGTACCCCACACCTGTCAGGTGATCTGGGGAAGATTTCCTTCCTTTCTTTCATGCTGACCCCTAGAGCATCATCCTAGGGTGGACTTTCTGTGGAACTGGTGGTGCCTGACAGGCGTGAGTGCAGAGGGCACAGAAACAGCTGATTTGGCCACAGGCATTAGAAATCTGTGCTGGCTTCCTATTTCTATATGACTATATGTCCTCAGGGACTGACATGTGTTCAGGATAGTGGTTTCCCTTAGGGGAAAGTCCTGGCACCAGTTAGGTCATCACAGCAGAGCAAGTGTGTCATTTGTAATCGTTCAGAGATGACAACTTAACACTCTGAGGTACCCTGCTACACGCAACTTCATGTGCTTCATATAAGTCTGTGATATAGATACCTATAATACTCTTTCCCATCATGCATTGGGACATTGCCAAGCTTAAGAGTATTACAAAGCAAGTCAGGGGAAGGTAGGTTTAAAGCTAATGAAGAATACCTTAATTGGCAGAGGCTGAACCATGTGGCCAAGGTCTTTCAGTGGCATACACCAGTGCCATGCAGGTCAAGGAAGAACATGAGGTACAGCCAGTGCCACCTACAGGAGGCACCAACAACCTCTTTGCTTTAGTAGAGAGCAGAGATACATTAGAGTATTAAGTTTTCAACCTGTGTGTTAAGACCGGTTTGGGAGGGGTCATATCAGATATCCCGAATATCAGATATTTACATTGCAATTCACAACTAGCAAAATTACAGTAATGGAGTAGCAACAAAAATGATTTTATGGTCAAGAGTCACCTCAACACAAGGAGCTGTATTCATGGGGCGGCATTAGGAAGGTTGAGAACCATTAGAGAAAAGTTTGCAATGAACTTTGTCATGGCAGATGAAAGAACACATTCACATGGTTCCACCTCCATGCCAGTTAATGTGTTCTCTGTGGTTGTGATGGTTAGATTGGTGGTCAGATAAGGATGGGGAAATGAAAGATGACATCCTGAAATCCTGCTGAGGTCTAGGTAGGTGTGTGTGTGTGTACGTGTGCGTCTCTCTCTCTTTCTCTCTTTCTGTGTGTGTGTGTGTGTGTGTGCACGTGTGTGCATGCATGAGAGAGAGAAAGAGAGAAAGAGAGAGAGAGAGAGAGAGAGAGAGAGAGAGAGAGAGAGAGAGAGAGAGAGTCTTCCAGCCTCACTCCTTGGGTATATGTGAGGCAGATACTTGGGTACCGGGTTACCACATACATTGTTCTGCAGTAGCGGTGATCGTATATTTTATTCATGGGCTATGTTATTCTATATATGCTAATGTTACTCAGACCATTCCATCATCAATATCCCTAACTGGTGTTTATTTTTTAAAGATTTGGTTTATTTTTAATTATGCGTATATGCATATATATCTACATATGTTTGCACTTGTGTGTGTATGCAGACGTCCAAGGAAGGTGTTGGATACCCTGGAGGTGAAGTTGCATAGATTGTGAGGAGCCCAACATGGGTGCTGAGAACTGAACTCTGGTCCCCTTCAAGAACAGAGTGTACTTAACTGCTGAGCTGTCTGTCCAGCCCCTTCTAACAGCCAGCTATTTATAACTCTGCTTTCTTTTGTCACCAGGAAGCCAGCCTCATGTGCACCAACATTTCTGCGGTTCGGTGGCTGTGTTTTCCCTCCTGTCTACATGGCATATAATTCTCTCTTTTTTACTTTTGTACATCAATATCTGACATAGAAACTTAAAAGTTCTTTAAAAAGTCGTTTGGATGGTGTTCTACTGGGGCAAACATGTGAAGGAATGTTTTGTGAAAGTGGACACAGGTGTGAAAGGCTAAGGCAGACTTGTAAAGGAATGTTTCGCTGAAATAGACACAGGAGAGATGTTCTGCTAAAGTAAGCATGTGAAAGGACAGGTGATAAAGGATTCTTTGCTAATAACATGCATGTATCAGACCACCTTACATTGCATCGTTGAACTGCATTTGTCAGGACTCCATTTCTCAAATGCACCAAAAAACTTCTGGTGGTGTGCTGCAGTTTCTTGTCGCTTCTGTGGACTTGGGCTGATTGGATGCATATGCTGAGGCAAGACAAATAGAGGATATGTGATCTTTGGAGGGTATAAATAGGACTCCATGGAGTGACAGAGACAGAGCTTGACTTGCTGGTATAGCTAGCTGTGCAATGCTTGTGGGTCTTGAGTCTTGGCTGATCTTGTCTGAGAGAGGCACAGCCAAGAACTTCTAGTTTCCCTCTGAGTCCCTCCTGATGACTCAAGCTGAGGCTGAGGCATGGCAGTCTCTGCTAGGTCATGTCACTGGGGTTGCTAACCCAGTTCTACCAAACTGGACTCCTGGCATTTCCATGCAGTGTTTGAGAGTAGATCTAGCTGCCACTGAACTGAACTGCTGATTTCTGGACAACCAGACAGGAGTTTCTCCAAAGAATAAACAGGTCTACTTCCCCCATATCGTTTCTTTCCTACTACCTCTGGTGGGTTATGGGCCAACAGGGAGGTTAAAGCATTTGAAAACCATCATTAAAAATAAGGTTTGAAAAAAATTAAAATTACTAATATTCTTATGTGTAAGTATGTCATTGGATTTTTCTATTTGTAAATTCAGTCTGACAATTTTTGTACTTGGCTTACAGCATGTAATCTATTTATATTTAATAAAATCACTGATTATTCAGCTTGAAATCTATTGCCTTGGTATTCAGATTTCTGTGGCTTTTGAGTCAAAACATATGTTTGGCTTTTGTTTAGCCTAATACAGAAGAATGATCCTTGCAAGAGTAAAAAGTGCTGGGGCTCTGACACAAGAGGCAGAGGGGATGTTTAGTGTGCATGGGGCTGTAAATTTGGTCCATGAATAAGAGGCATGGAAAAGAATTGTTTTAATTAAAAATATTTACTTACTTATATATTTGAGACAAGGTCTTATGTAGCCCAAATAGCTCAGACTTGCTAAGTGGTAAATGATGATCCTGAACTCCTGGTCTTCCTATCTGTACCTTCTACTGGGATTAGGCATATACTACCATGTTCTGTCTCTGTCTCTGTCTCTCTCTCTGTTTCTCTGTCTCTGTCTGTCTCTGTCTGTCTGTCTGTCTGTCTGTCTGTCTCTCTCTCTCTCTCTCTCTGTGTCTCTCTCCCCAACCCCCAACCCCAACTTACAAAATGAAATTCACTCTTAGTAGACAGACCTTTATCCCTGATTGGTGGGTGTTTCTTTCTCATTCAGTCCTGTGCATGAGAGTTTATTGTTCTTTTCGATGCAGCTTACCTTCCCAGGAAGTCCTCCCTAGAGTCTACCCCAGGCACGTGAGGTACCTTTTCTTCCTGCTCTTAGATCTCTTCTGATTGCACCTTACCACATCTACTCATTTACAAACCTGTAGTACATCTTGAGAGAACACGAGCTCCTCGGCAGGGACTGGGCCCTAGTCACAGCCCTGGTTTCTGTCCTTGACATATAGATGATTTAATCTTGGTGGAAGAAATGATGTATGAGTGATACATTTCAGATGGGCTTAAATGGGACAAGTACTAAGACCTCTAGGGGATCCAAGGTGATTTTAGTTTCCCCTTTTATGTAGACTTCTGAAGAAATTAATTCTAACTGAGGTTGGGCTCTTCATTGACCCAAGTTCCTAAGTGGGCCCTAACATAGTCTTCTTTTGTCACAGCACAGTTAGTTTGGGAAGAGATTATCCATGAGTCTTGTCCACTATTTACCATGGACAGCATTGAATACAGAATTGCATTTGAAAATCCTTGTGCTCACTGTTATATAACCTATCCCCAAGCATCTGAATGGGGGTCCTGACTAACTGCACCTGCAGTTAGGTGGCCGTGGGGCAGATTTTGTGTTTCTAATTAATTGCTTGGCCTGCAATGGGAAGTGTTCTTCATAAAGTAGCCACAGAGTCTGATTTTGAACTTTTGCAAATAGAAAATAACCCCAACCCCAAGAAGAGATGTAGGAAATAAATAGTTTTGATTGCTATCTGATGCTATGGATTTGGTTTATTGCTTATATCATGTTAATCGGGTTCCCAAATTACACGGGAATCCACACATGTGCATGTAACAATCTGGGGCCAACATTTCTGTACGCTTTCATTCAAAAAAGAAATCTAAGTATTACAATTTAGTCAATATTCCAAAAATATAACTGACTTCTCCATATTGATGTTTACCTCTCTTTTCCTATGACATAGTCTCCAAGGCAGGTTTTATTCTTAAGGAGTTCTCACAATTCTGTGGAACTTGTAACCTTCTGAGAAGAATCTGGACGAAGAGTGCGTGACTCTGTGGTTTTAGCTTGTGTTCTGTCTTTATGACAGGATCTCATGTTTCCCAGACTGGCCTTGAACTCTTGGTCCTTCTGCCTCTACTTCCCAAGTGCTAGGGTGATAGGTATGTGCTGTCAGGCTTAGGGTACATTTGTCTGCTATGCTCTTGCATCTAGGAACCTCTCTGGCATTTTCAGAAGTGCCATGTTAAAAGCTGTGTAGAACTTTGGGGGAACTTTATTGACATTTTATGTGTATGTTTTTGGTCACATTTACTCTCTGATGGGTCGAGAGTTATGCACTTCTTTTTTCTTTTTTTCCCTTTTAAAAATTGACTTGCTTCCTGCTCAACCCATGTCCCCACACAGTGGTGGGACCAGGGCTTAGCCATCTCTCCTAAAAGGTAACCTTTGTCCTGGAACCCTAGAGCAGAGGCTTCCTTTTCCTCTTGTCATTTGTCATTGTTATTTGCCAACTCTCCCAGCTCACTCCTTTGGTCCTCCCTTCTCTACTCTCCTTAATGGGTGCCATTCCATAATAAACCTTTGTACCACCAACTCTGCTTCCTGGAGAGACCCAGCTGCAGGCCACCAGCAGAGGTGAGGGAGGATGAGCTCAACAGGCACCAGTCACTGCAGTGTTCCAGGCTGTGGCAGTTTGAATGAGAATGGCTCCATAGGCTTATATGTTCAAATGCTTGGTCCCAAGTTAGTTTCACTGAACTGTTTGGGAAGGGCCTTTTGGCAGGAGATGCATCATTGGGGTAGGCTTTGAGGTTTCCAAAGCCCACACCACTTCTAATGAGCTCTCTCTCTGCCTGATCGTACAGATGAGGGGGCCCCAGCACCCTTGGCTGCCTGCCTACAGTTACCATGGTGGTCATGGACTCTACCCCTCTGGAACTGTGAGCTCCAAAAAACTGCATTCTTCTATAAGGTGCCTTATTCATGGTGTTTTATCATCACTATAATAAAGTAACTAAGACACGGGCCCAAGCTGGAAGATTGTAGGTCTAGAGGAGAATTTTTTTGGGCTTCCCTTAGCACCCCAAGTAGCCACTTATTGCTCAGTTCTGAGTTTGACCTAAAATCTATCCTTTTGGATTTCAGGCACATTCTTTTTGGAATATACAAACCTCAACTTCTACCAACCCAAACCTTAAGAATGTTGCTAGATAGCACCTGAGATCAAGAGCAGAAGCAGTAAACCTATCTGATGTTTCTCCCAATGTATTTGGGAAGTGTCTTGATCTGGAACTTTTCTAGGCTCTCTTATCATAAAAACTTAATAAAACTGATATCATCCTAGAACATAGCATTTGAGAGTAACATGGATCTGTGTTCCTGGACTGTGTAATTATTTACTCCCCCCACCCCCCATTTTCTGTGCCTGTGTGCATGTGCATGCATTCTCTCTCTCTCTCTCTCTCTCTCTCTCTCTCTCTCTCTCTCTCTCTCTCTCTCTCTCTGTGTGTTTTCAGACCTGCAGCAAGTACTTATGTCCCCTAGGCCACCTTGCTGGCCCAAGAATAAGGTATCACTATTCCTTGTGAAGTGAGAGCTGTACGTTTGCACACAGAAATATGGAGAGAAATGCTTCAGGCATTGCACTCCATGGTGCTTGCTGCTGGCTGTAGCTGTAGCTGCAGGACTGTGTCTCCTGGTCCCACATCAGGTTTTATGGTTGGAATCAATACCATTCTGTTAATTTGAATTCTTTGTCAGTTTCTGATTTCATGGCCAAGGATTCCATAGCAGTGATGTCTTCTCTTTCCATTTCTTTTGAATAAAAAAAAAGTTATTTTCCCCACCAAAAAAAAAAAAAAAGTAGCCGTCAACAAATCCTTGAATGCTAGCAAACACTAGAGAGTGGTATTGGGTATTATTCAAATGATGTAACCCAAGCATCCACTGGCCACTGGCACAGTGGGCAGCCTTATGTGGAATTTTGTGTCAATGCTGCCAATTTAAGGGTTTATTTTCCTTCCAGAACTTCTTTGTTCTTGGACCAGCATCCATAAGCTTTATGGAGAGTGTAGCATAGTCTGTGTACAAACGATTTCATATTTATTTGATCAGCATTAATGGTAAATGCCAGGAGCAGACCAGAGCAGAATACCCTTCTGTAGCACCGGGACAGTTATGTTTACTGTGGACTTTTCAGGGACACTTCAGGCTACCACAGATTTTTATGCTCCACCTTACACGGTATTTCCTGTTCACACTTTGCTCTTGAGTTAGTGATTTCCATAGAACTCATAATATCCTAAGTCTTTCTTACAGGAAGATTATTACCATGTTCTGATTTTCTCATTCTTGTAACTAGTTTTTCTTAGAATTTGGACTCAGAGTTTAAAAAAAAATTTCCTGAGAATATCAGGGAAAAAATGCCCAGTATAAACAAGGCTGCTGCCTTTGGCTGAGTATTGGGTGGAGCTTAGGGGCCACGGGGCTGGAAATGACTGAGGCCTGCACTCTGCAGTCTTGGAGAGGTGCTGCTGTGACAATCAGATATTCATTGACAGTAACGGGATGTCTCTGTGCCTCTCTGTGTAGGGCTTGAGGCAAAGGCAGTAAATGCTGTTATAATTTCAAAGCACCTAAGTAAGAAGGTTCCAATTCCTTGTACTCAATCAGGTTAATTCAAAACAAAACCAACCAACCAACCAACCAACCAAACAAACAAACAAACAAATAAACAAACAAACAAGAATGATCAAGAAGGCTGTACTGGGAAAGGAAGAGGATTAGGAAAAAGGCTTCGAGAGGGAACATGCTCCCTAGAGATTTACTGGTAACTGTGGCTATAGAGGGCAGAAGGAAGGATTACCATTGGAACAGGCGCTGCCCCTTTAAAGGACAGGAAGAACACTCTGAAGCATCTGTCCATCACTGTCAACATTCCCAGTTGTTTCTGAACCCACAGGGTATCATCCTAGATCTAGAGGAAAATGTATAGACTCAAAAGCAGGTTGGCATCAAAGTGTCTCCTCTTGAGCTGCCTCATTCGCCAGAGTCCTGCCTGGACTTCCCGGAGGGTGGGGACATAGGCTGATGGTGGCTTGGTTAGGTGGGTTGGTTGGGGTTAATGAGAGAAATGATTCTTATCATCCGACTCAGCCTCGTCCAAGTGTGGATGTTAGAGCTGGATGCTCATCTGGTTGTGCCACACTGAGGGTCCGAGCAGTTTTCCTTTTATTTAGGAAACCAAGGATCTTTTAATTGGAATGAAATTCTGTTTCCACAACTTTGATGAACGGGTCTCTTAGGTACGTGTTTTCTTTGTTCTCTGCAGACCTGACCCTTTTCTGCTCCTTTTGAAGTTAACTGTCACAGGGATTCCGGTGTGAGTAAATGGAGTTTTTTTGCTCAGGTAGATGGCATCCCATATTCAGACATTTCTAAGATAAGCTTGGATTATGAAATAATGCTGGCATTCATTTTGAAGCGGCTTCTGGGCCATTAATATGAATTTCGACTCAATGCACTGTAATTAGGGACCACGCACACATATTAGTGTAATATATATTAGCCTGCTGGTTAAATTACCTCAAATATAATGAACTGATTAGCTGCGTACTGTATTATAGCGGGACATAGTGTTGGAGGTGATGGCGTGTTTGCGAACATGGACACAGCACATGTTCTGCTGGCAGTTGGTAATTCACCACTCACTCACATGCCATAAATACCGGTTTTGGCAAGGAGAAAATCATGGAATTTATCTCTGATCTAAACTGTGGTTCAAATGTTAGACCAGAAAGCATTTTCTATGTCCCAGAGTTACAGATGAACTGCTTACTTTTATTAGTGTGCCAGGCTGTAACTTTCCTCCATGATGGCAAACCCAGTGGAAACTGTGAATCTCTGAATCGGGACCAGGAGGAGGTTCTGGCTAAGTATAGCTCTGGGACCTTTGAACTCTATGACTTTGAACCCATCCTTGGTCTCCCTGAGCCTCTGCTTTTCCTTCTGTTGTTTGAATAAATCTAGTCGGAATGTAGATTATTTTTATTTGTTTCATCTGAATTACACTCAGGAGCACTCAGATGGTTTGGATTCATTAAGTCTTTGATACCCCCACCCCTTCTCTCTGCTGTGATAACCACAACATGTTTAAGAAGCCATTTCTTAGGGACACTGGATTTGAGGACAAGCAGAAAAGCTATCTGATTTATAAGTGACATTTATAAGTGGGTCTGTAGAACTGAGTAGGATTGCTACATTGTTTTCTCTGGTTCTGGGGAACACTCACAGTACAGAGGCCTGGGGACACCTGTGCTGGCTTCCTCTCTGTGTAGGCTGTTTCCGGAGGCAGAGACAGCAGTGGCCACTTTCTTGGCAGGAGGCTCTCCTACCCTTTCTCACTTTTCCTTTTACAAGTGGGGTTCCTTTCCCAGGTGTGAGTCAGGGTAGGGCTGGGCAGCTGGCTTGGACTGTGGATGACGCTGGCCTCTGGGGTCCAGAGCGGAAGACTCAAAATAGATTGAGCGCTTTTATTTGTTGATGTCTGTTTGTTTTATGTCATGACCAACTGAACATGGAGTTTTACTGGAAGGCTATCTCTAGCATATAACAGCTTCTCTCCCATTGAGTGAGTAAGTGAGACACAAAGCAAACCATTCATCTTTCTACATGCCAACCCTTTGCTAAGTATTTCCTAAGTGCAGGGTTCTCTGTTTAGTGAAGGCAATGGGGTTAAGAAGACAGGTCTAGGCTCTTTGTGTTTTGTTGCATATCCAGGAAGTGAGTCCATCTCAACAAGTGCTGAATCAAACACTATGCTAATATTGTTGTGAAGGAGTTCTGCAGATGAAACGGACAATTAAATCAGTTCTCTGTGAGGAACTCAGTGGCTGGGCCTCATGCAATCAATTGAAGATTTTAAGAGCAAATACTCAGATCCCTCAAGAAAGAGGGGGTTCTTTAAAGCTCCTGCTAAATCTCTACTTTTTCTTTAGGCTTGGTAACCAGTATACGTCTGGTCCTATACTGCAGATCCTGCTCTCTACAGACATCTGGGTTTTTATGTATTTTTATTGTTAAAGAAAACTCTTGGAAATAAATAAAAAGCATTAGACACCAAAATTAGCCAGACCCAAAAACTCTACAATGTAATAAACTCATATACAATTAGAATTGGCATTCAAAATAGAAACTGTGAAGTTTCAGGTTAAATTATATGTTCTTAGTATTTAATATGCATTTATCTATCACCAGAAACTAAAGCTCCACAACAGAGCTAGACCTAGAAGAACAAGCTTTATGTTTGTTCATAACTCAGGTCATTGTCTCCATTCAGTCATTCTTCAGCCTCTTATATTCTTTTTTATTCTCTTTTCTCCGTGTTATAATTGTCCAAATAGATATTTGTTTACATATATATTTATAATGCACATTATAAATATAATATATATATATATTATTGACTAGATTCCACATATGAGAGAAAGCATGGTTTATTCTTTTCTGAGATTATGTGGTCTTGTTTTGCATTATACACTCAAAGTCTATCCATGTTCCTACACACACACACACACACACACACACACACACACACACACACACACATATATCATTGTCCATTCATCTGTTGATGGCAATAAAGTTGATTCTAATTATTGACTATCGTGAATAAAATAGCAATAAACGTGAGAATAGGTTGTGTAGCTCTATGGGTGTGAGTCCATTTCTTTGCATCCTCTCTTCTATATCCCCCATTTCTTTCTTGAGAACTTTTTACCATGGCTCAATCCTTTCCTACCAAGTGTCCAAGTGGACACTGAGATATGAAAATAACCACTTTCTAAGTTCCTCAGTCTGAGGCTCCCTACCCTGGGAAGGAACTGGTTACAGGTCGTATTAGGTCTTGCTTTCACAAAGTATCTGAGTGGACCCATTTTTGGAGAAACTAATTTTCTTCTCTCTACGTTCCCATTAGCTGTTGGTTAGCTGCTGTGATTCTGAAGCCTTCCAGGTAGATTCCCCCTGAGGGCTTCCCTTCCGGTCAGGGATTCTCAACTGTGTGCTCCGATTTGACAATCAACCTTGGATGCGATACCCAGGTTGTGGGGCTTTAAATAATGTCATTTATTTTGAGTTTCTTCTCTCTCCAAGGAACTTTCTAGTTTTCTTACACCTTCCTAAGGTCTCTGCCCTCAGCTGCAGAGGAGGCCTTTGTGTTTGTTGATTTAGGTGTGATTTAATTTGGTTAGAAATTGGGACAAGTCAAATTTGACAATGAGCCATTCACTCAGCGTTGGGCCCACTCACCCTAGGTGGGAATCCTCCCAGGCTCCTGCTTTGCAAGGCCCTGTAATCCATATCCAGAGGATGAAAGAAACATTCCAGTAGGTGTTAACAACTGACTCTGTGACACTTACCTGCTTGAACACTAGTCATTCCCTCTGCCTAGCTGTCCACTCCACTCACTCAGGGCTTTTCTCGGGTGGAATTTGATGAAACCTATCTTACTTGGGCTTCATTCCATCTCAACCCTGTGCATACTGAATTTCTTCTTTAGAGATTATAGAGACAAAACTGAGGTTACGGTTACACTGAGGTGAGTAGGAAAGAAGACAGAGAATGTTGAAGGCAGGGTCAGTGCTCCTGACTCTTGAACTATAGTTCATGGGTTGAGGTGCTATCCCACAATGCAACTGTCTTTGGAGATGAAGGTAAAGAAGATTAAATAAGGTCATCAGGGTGGGGTCCTTTGCTGATAGTATTTGTCCTTGAGACTGGAGGAGATGTAGAGCACTCTCTTTATATGTGCACTGAGGAATGACCATCCAGAGAAGAGGGCCATCTGCAAGTCAAGAGACAGACTTGTCCAGAATCCAAGCCTGGTATAATATCTCAGACTTGTGCTGGGGAAACTGTCCATCAGTGGTGTTTCCCTGGTCGCTGACTGTTCTATGCAATATAGACCCAACTTATGCAATTTGAGGAAGCCAAGGGAAGGCAGTGAGCCATTGAGGTCTCTTGGTGTGTTTTGGGCAGCTTAGAGGCCCTGCCTACTTATCCCCAGACATGGAGAACAATCCATTCTCAACTAGAAATGGCCCCAGAAGTGGTTGGGCCAAGCTTTTGCTGGCATAGTGAATTGAAGAGACTCGTGGATCCCTTCTCCTATCCAGGCCAGTGTGGGAACATTTGCCAGTTCTACTCCAGACTCAGCTTTTCAAACTGCCCCATTGACAGGCCAGTTCATGGGCTATCATTTGGCATCAAGTGATCCAACTTGGAGTGTGAAGTCAGCAAAGCGTTTTGGCTCTGGTGCCAGGGATAAGACTATTTAGAGAGGAGAGAGCACAATACTACTATTGGTGTCATGCACTGTTTTGTCAGTGATTAGATCAACACTTACAGGCGTCACAGAATCTACTGAGTGTTTCGTTTACACAAGACTCCAGTTTTCTTCACAGACTCCTCTGGAAATAATGGCCTCATAGTGTCTAAGGTTTCCCTGTAATGACTAGGTAGAGGTGGCCTCTAATGGTTTCTCTAACTCCCATACTGCTTCTCTCATGTCCTTGGGCCTTGCTGACCCCCTCCTCTGTGGCTATAGCTCCATTTCTCAGGCTATTTAACTTATGATTTTAGTGTGTTTCCGGATTTGCTCTAGACCCAAGACTCAAGTCCCCATCACATGTTGTAGGTCAGGATCGAGGTGGGAAGGCACCATAGGAATGACAGAGCTGAGGCAGGCTGTCTTTTCCTCCAAAGATGGAATAGCCTGTGTCACGCATACACAAAGACTTTCCACCAACAGAACAGACAGAGGAAGCTGCTTCCAGGTGATCCTCAGAAAATGGGCAGGATTTGTGCAGAGTTGAAGGGAACAGAGCATTGCAGGGCATCAAGTCCATAGATATGTGATTTGGGGGCACACACCTGTATGTCTCTGACTTGATTGATCCTTCCTGGTTGACTCACAGGGAGAGAGAAATGGGACCTGTACTGTCTTGCCAAACATGAATGGCTGGAGGTATAAATGACATTTGGGGTATCTAGGACCCGTCTGCTATACCGGCTTTATTCCCAGGCCCCAAAAGTCCTGCTCCCACTCTTCCCTCTGAAGCCTCATTCACCTGAGCCCTGAGCATCCTGCTCTGTTCTCAGGCCAGCACTCATTCTTCCTCTGCCCTGCGCTTCCCCACGTGACATGGGGTAGGTTGAGACTACCGCATAGCATTCACCCACACTCCGGTTCCCACCTAGTGCTGATGAGTAATTTGTCAAAGCAGATGAACTTCTCACTAAAGAGGTGGCCAGAGTACAGTAGTGTCTAGGGTAGATGTCTTGAAGCCTGCTTAGGTACCACACATGACAGCTTAGAATGTGACTGGGGAGAAGAAAACAGGGATTCAGGTGTAAGCTGTGGGCTTTGCCACTTTCTGGTACCAAATCTCCAAATGGTTTAGGGATAGTGGTTAGGGGTGTGGTACAAACAACCTTCCACTTGAGATGTTAGCCCCAGGCACAGCTGAGTTGGAGGCTGGTATCTGGATTTGTTGAAGGGAAATGAGAAAATCAACACATCTCCTTCACTCACTGAGAGCAGAATGTCTTCCATCTCCATAGTGACTTCTTCTGTATTCTAGAACTATTTGATTCTTATTCTGGATCCTTCCATACCCAAGACCCTGATCAGCCCAGGAATAGCACAGGAAATTATCTGAGGGGGACATCACAGGGCCCTTTATGTCAGGTCACCAGTGAGCTCCAGGGATCTCTGCCTAGCTCTGTGCTGGCACTTCATATACAGCTGCCTTCCAAACTCAGGTCTTCATGCTCATGCCCTTTACCATTGGAACCACCTCCTCAAAAATACTCCTTTATGCAGAGCTAGGAGCAGATGGGGGAGCGTTTGGGAGAACTTGCTATTACCTTTCCTTTCTTAGCAGCAGTTTTAACCTAGTAGGCCAAATGGCTGCTGATCTATTCAGACTGATCACTTCCATTTTAAGTCATACAACAGACTGGTTTTGTGAGGCCCAATTGTGCATTTGGAATGGCCTTGCCAGTGCAGAGCCAAACAGCCTCTCTAGGTATGCACCGTCTCTTAGGCTCTGACTCCAAAAAGAAGGCAAGAGGATATAACCAGTGCAGCATCCCTGTCAGTGAATGCCAGGCTTCCTCTACCCCTGGCCTGGCCTTTGCACACTAGCATCTTGGGGACCCGGGTCACCCACCTGCACATACTAATGAGACTCATTAACACCAGGGGACCAAAAGGCTTGCAAGGGACATTATTGTGGCCATTCTCTCCTTTGACAAAGGACCTCATTGTTGCCCTCCCTTCTTTCTTCCCCTGTCTGTCATTAAAGCTGAAGTGGGGTCAGGGCAGGGGTGGGTGGGTGGGTGGTTAGGGTGGAGAAACCTCCCCTAACAGCTCCCTAGAACTTTGAAAGATTCAGCTGTTCTGAGACCAAAACAACTCTGCACAGTCTCCTACTTGCATAAACACTTTCTCTGCTCCACACCCTGACCTGGAGAAGCTCCTGTTTTAGACAGATTCTAAGACTTTCCTGGGGTGTGGAACACCAGGGGAGTGATAGTGATGCTGCAGGGAACCATGTGCTGCTTTTTACCACAGAGACTCCAAGAGGATATTTGGAAAGTCTTGTAGTCCTGGGGACTGGGATGGATTGGGTTAATATTCTTTCCTTGCCACTCATAGCATGAATGGGACTCACTGGGCTGTGTGACCATGAGAGCATTATCCAGAGAATATAAGCTGCTAAAAGAGGCTGAGGAGTTCTCAAGCAGGGGGCATGTGGCTTTGGTCAGAACCTGGAACAAGGCACTGATAATCTACATGGCGCTGTTGGGCATCCAGCCAGAATTACCTATTCTGTTTTGTGGCGCTAATGGAGTATTCCTAGTCAATAGGGGAATGCCCTTAGGCTATGGCATGGGGGGGGCATCCACAGGTTTAAAGTCATCAGAGATTCTGGGGACAGAGCAAACACAGACGCTGCCACTGAAACTTCCTTAGACAATGTGCAGATAGACATAATCTCTGTTTTGCTATTATCATTGTCCCTTATTTAATTTTTTGGGAGGGGTGGGTAACAGAAGCATTTTTAAAGCACTATAAACATGTTAACAATATGGAAAGTTCTGCAAAGTGAGGAGAATCCAAGAAAACAAATTGACTATGGCTGTATCATCACAGAAGGGACAATCATAATGAGTATTCTGCTTAAGTCACTTCTAGTCTTTGAGGAAGGAGCTCCTCGCTAAGGGGATATTTGGGGTGTGCACATCTTTATTTTTATGATGGTTGAGATTATTCTATGTAATTTTAGATCCTGTCATTTGAACTCGGCATGAAAGCCCAAGTTCTCGTATCATTATATTCTTTTAAAACCAAACTGTGTTTTTGTTTTAAAAATATCACTGCCCCTCTGACATGGTTTTCTAAGAGAGACTTTAAAACCCTACCCTGATGCAAGCTTTAGTTTGAATGCAGTTATTGAAGACAGGTTTCCTGCAAGGATGAGAGCTCCTGCTTGTCTCTCTGAGCAGGATACAGAAGGTTCCATTTCTTCAGTGTTGTTTGGGGGCAAAACGGAACGTGGTCTGAGAGTCTGAAAACACACTAGTTGTTTTTTATGTTGGTCTTCATGGCTGACTAAGTCATTTCCTCCCAACAGATACAGTGCTCTTGTCAGACTCTGATCTCCATGTAGTAAACCTCTTGGGAACCCATTTTCTGTTCCTCACCTAATTGCTGTCTTGTAAGTCATCTTTTGAAACATGCATCCCCTTTGCTGAGTAAAAAGACTAAAGCCCAGGTAAGACTCCATGTGCAGCCCCAAGAGAAGGTAGACCTGCTTTTTTACCTTCCTCTGGGTTCCTTCCCTGTCTCTTCCCCTCTCCGCCTCCCTTACTTTTGGCTGGCACTTCGTGCTTCCACACAGGTGTGTCTTAGCCCAGCCTCCGGAGTCTGAGGATGTTTTCCTTAAAAACAAACCAGCACTGCACATATTCAATGCCACACAATTAGATCTCAAAATAGCAACCATGGATTCTTTAAAATAAAAGATATCATCCCAACGGAAGTGACACCTTTAGGAGAGCAGTTCTACCTTAGTGAAGAAGAATTAAAAAAAAAATTAAAGGAATGTTGGCAACGTGAAATAGAAAGTGATGTGGATTAGCATACAGGAAATGCTGACCCAAAAGATAAAGACAGGCTATGACCACTGAAGCACCCCCTTCATCCAGAATAATGAATACCAAGTATGGAGAAGGAAATTGAGCAGGCAGAGCACTAATCAGCTTTCATTTCTGTATTATAAAACAACATAAGCCTTGAGATGAGAGTCTCTATAGCAAGAAGCGTATGGTCAATGAGGCTACATTCCTGATGGGGGTGCCAATGGGGGTCTCTGTTTTTACCTCAAGCCCTCCAGCACCTGTGCTAGCCAACTGTCTGTCACTCCCACAAAATACCTGAGAAAACCAATGTGATAAACAAAGTGTTTATTTGGGACTTAGGGTTTTCAAGAGTTGCTTTGGGCCTTTGGCAGCATAGC
The DNA here is from genome assembly GCF_021556685.1 of Rattus norvegicus. NCBI lineage: Eukaryota > Metazoa > Chordata > Mammalia > Rodentia > Muridae > Rattus > Rattus norvegicus. The sequence continues at coordinate 48,363,501 of NC_141539.1, forward strand.
ACATCCTAGCTCATGGAGGAGGCAGTTCATCAGATTAGAAGGGAAGTGGGATCCCAATATCCACCAATAACATCCTGCACTAATGACCTAACTTCTTCCACCAGGCACCTACTATTAAAGGTTCTATCTACCGTCTCTCATTAGTGACTGAGACTGGTGATCAGGTCTTTGACATGTGTGTTTATCAGAGCCATTTCCAGTTCAACTGAACTGAGGGGGATGGATGGTTGCAGGGGGATAGATGGCTGCAGGGGGATGGAAGTCTGCAGGCAGATGGCTGCAGAATCTCTCAAGTCTGGGTCAGAAGGCTCTGTGGTGATTCCACCGAATGGCTCAGAACTAGGGCCTCATTCTACAAATTTCTCTCCTCCCAAGAGCTTCTAGGTCATGAGTTCAAGGTGGTCACTCATGGGAAAGATTCCTAAGAATTAACTTAGATGAGCTACAAACAATACTCCCAGAGTTTAGACTCAAACTCTGTGCTGCCGTAAATAAATAGAATCATCCTCCTTAAAATACACAGTACTGCTTTTACATTTTCTGTTATCAAATGGCTTAGCTGGCAGGTACACAGACCTGTTTCAGAAGTCAGATCTCTTTATAAGTTTTCCAGGTCAGAGTAACCCTCTGAATTTTCTAGGCAACTTCTTGGAGATAAGAATTTCAATGGGAGACTAAGAAAATGTTCCTATTGTGTTCTTTGGTGCAAAAGCCACTAGGAAGTCCCCAAAGCTCCAGCTGTGGCTCGGTTCTTTTGGAACAATAGAGAAACTGGATTCTTTGTTAAAAACTCTTTTCCTCAGGCCTTCATTGTACTCTCATGTCTTTCCCCCCAGGTAGCCTCTGTAGTTTGGTGAGTTGGGCCTCTTCCAGATCTTTTTCTAACATCTATCCACTCTTTAACAGAATCACCTCGTTCTTTCTTTACTTGATCAGTTTACTTACCTCAGCCCATGACCCTTTCCCTCCCACCTGCCTGGGGAAATAGAGGCCCCCTTTTGGGAACCCCTATGTGAAGTGTTTAAGATGGTAAGGATGTTAAAGAATCTCCATTACAACCAAATGGCTTAAAAGCCATCTACTGGCCCCAACCATCAAATGTTATAAAATAAAAAATCAAGGAACTGAGAAAAACCTTAATTGGCATGGCAGTTTTAAAAAAAAACGTTTGACTTGGAAAAATAGAGTGGGAGAGAATTTATAACTGTTTTTACTTTCTCAGACACACACAGGCATTCTTTTTCTAGTTTCTTCTGGTGGTTTACGAAATTGGATTTTTTTTTTAATGTCTCTAAATGCTCTGAATTAACACTCCTCTGTGGACTAACAGCTCCTGTAAAGTGGGCTGGAGAAATGAGAAAAGGAACTAGGGAGCGAGGGAAGGCTGGATCCAAACACTCCATTTACAAGTTACCTCTGGAAATGCCTAGTCAGCGCTTCCTGCCACCCCAAGTGCTAGGGCTTAGTCTATTGCATTGACAAGCCATGCTGAGGGCACACATGCTGGACAGTGGTCTCCAAGCACTCCCAGGCTGTCACCCTCCAATGGTGTCTGCTTTTCTTTTACCTTCTGAAGTTAACGTAACAGTGTTTTCAGGCTATAGAACTCCAATGGGAAACTAGGTGCTGCCAAGGATCCTGACAGCATGTACAAACGGTCACAGAAACCCAACTGTCATTGCTTTCACTACTGGAATATGTTTGATGATACTCCCAAGAGGCGGGCTCAGCAGAGTGTGTCCTGAGACAGGACTGTGGCACACACTGGGCCACACAAGTCTGCAGCTTTCTTGGAGAATTCCCAAGCAGCCACCTAGAAAACCAGCACATAGGAATGAGACCCATTCATAGCTTTGGGCAGGACCCTGCCCATGCTCCAGGGTTCCTCTCTAGCAAACTAACATGCAACATGTCGAGCTACTGAATGTGTACAGGAGACACACAACTGACCAAGTCTCATGCCTGGTTCGCTCATCGCTGGCGTCATGGTTGAAGGATGGGGAGATAGTAAGAAACTTAATATGTATTCTGTCAGTCTTCAGTATTTAGCACCAGGAAGATGAGTTAGCTGATAAGGTGCTGTCACACAAGCATAAGGACATGAGTTCTGGTCCCCAGCATCCATATAGAAAAATAAAATAAAAACTGGGCACAATGGCCTACTCCTTTAATCCTCTTCTTTGTCAGGTAGAGATGGATGGATTCTCAGATTTCATCCAGCCTTACTAATGGATGGACTACAGCTTCAGGAAGAGACCCTTTCTCATCAAAACAAATAAAAGTGTGAAAGGCAATTGAGGAAGACAGCTGAGGCTGACCCTCTGGCTTCCTTATATGTACACACACACACACACACACACACACACACACACACACACACACACACACACACACAGAGACAGAGACAGAGTCAGAGTATATAAAAATAGTTCTGTGTTTTACAGAAATATTTTATTTCTAGATATGCAGTTGAAGACAGTAAAATAGAAAATTGCTATGTGTCCTGGATGCTAATGGATACTTGTGACTTATGCATTAGTTCTAGAAACTGGGGTTTCTGCTTATGGATGTCCAGTGACTCCTGTTCCATTTGCTCAGAGCTCTGTGTTTTCTTCTATTGTGCTGTCTTCCTTTTGTCAAACAGACCTTGGGTGTACTCATTTGCGCCTATCTTGCCTGGTGCCCCATTGCTTTCTGTGTTTGCACCTCCACCAATATCTCAGAGCACATCACTGTAGCTATGGGACATTTCAAAATTATGTGGGTTGATTCTTCCCACTTAACGTATTTTTTCAAACCAAGCATTGTGATTTCTTTGTATTTTCATGTGAATTCTAAAGCCATCTTTTCTATTTTTACGAAAAAATAGCAATTATAGTAAGCATATACATCAGTTTGAGACTTGGGGCCATTGCTTTGCTGCCTTCTGCTCCATGATGAGAATGTATACCCTACTGTTGCTGTGATAAAGACCATGACCAAAAGCAACTTGGGAGGAAAGGGTTGATTTGGCTTAGATGTCTGGTCCATCTTGAAGGGAAGCCAAGACAGGAACTCAAGTAGGGCAGGAACCTGGAGGCAGGAACAGAAGCAGAGACGCTGGAGTGACACTGCTTACTTGCTTGTCATGGCTTGCTCAGCTTGCTTTTTGTGTCACCCGGGACCTTGGGTTAGCACCCCAGTGGAATGAGCCCTCCCACGCCAATCATTAATCAAGAAAATGCTCCACAGACTTGCCTACCGGCCAATTTGAAGTAGGTATTTTCTCATTCGAGGTTCCTTCTACCCAGATGACTCGAGCTTGTGTCAAGCTGAAAACAATAACAACAACAAACACCCGAAAAACCAAAAAGCCAAAAAAAAAAAATCCAAAATCTAACCAGAACAGTGTCTCTCCATTAATTGATTAATGAACATATTCCATTGTGTGTCTTTTCATTAATAGACATATTTCTTGACTTCTTGTAAGTGTTTATAGTCTTTAGCCAATCATCTTTCCTATGTTTTGGTAAATCCACACCTAGGTATCTATTACTTTTTGAGTGGCTAAAAATACTATTGTGCTCATAATCTCACAGCTCACAGCATCTGGATATACATTTATCTTTGGAATATTTATCCTAGATCATCTTACACCTTGCCGATGCACTGAGTTTAGAAGTCTATTTATTTTGATGGGGAGATTCCCTGGGACTTCCTGTGTAGGTGGTGATGAGGTATTCAGACTGGGATAGTTTTAGGTCTTCCTTTTTATGGGTATCTCTTTGTTTCCTTATCTTGCCATATTTCATTATTTAGAACACCCCATGGCACACTGAATAAGGGCAGGGAAAGTAGGCAATTTTGCTTTACTTGGAATTTCGGGGTGGAAAGAATTCAGTATTTTACCATTAGGTAGAGTGTGAGCTATATTTCTACGTAGCTGCTCTCTATCAGGATGAAGTTTCCCTCTGATCCTATCTTTCTGAGAGATTTTTATGACAAGTAAGTATCGGTCTGTAGCAAATGATTTTTTGAGGGTCAATAGACACAACCCTGCGATTTTTGTCATTAGCTTGTTAGCATGCCAGGCCAGGCTGATCGATTTTCAAGTTCTGAGACTCTAGTGTGTGCTGGGAACAAAATACTCCACATGGTATGTAACTTCCCTTACTGTTGGATAGTTTCTGTCTGTTAATATTTTGCTAAGGGATGTCACCCCTACATTCATGAGGAAGATTTAGCCAAGTGTCTTTTTATTTTCTACTGGTTTTGTCTGATTTAGATATCTGTCAGCATGATAATAGCAGCCTTCTAAAATAAGTTGGGGAATCTTCTTTTTCTGGAAGAGACTGCTGAATTGGTATTATTCTTAAAGCACTTGGTAATATTTTCTGATAAAACTGCCTAGGCCTGATGTTTTCTCATCTGGGCGTTTAAAATGTATACAGCTAAACTTCCTTAATGGTAATGGTATTATTCAAATCATAATTGATAATGCATGAGTTTTCATAGTTTGTGCTTGCTGAGAAACGGGTCCATTTAATCTGTTATTATGCTGGTTTGAATGAGAAATGCCCCCATAGGCGCATGCATTTGAACTTCTGGTGCTGTTTGGGCAGGCTTTGGGGGTTTATAGCCTCTACCCGTCCCTCTCTCCCTCTCTCTCTCTCTCTCTCTCTCTCTCTCTCTCTCTCTCTCACACACACACACACACACACACACACACACACACACACACACTGCCTCCTGTATGTATGTGGATGGAATGTGTTTGGCCAGCTTCCTATCCCCACTGCCACAACATGTCATGCCTTCAATGCCATGAGAACTCAGGCGTTTCTGAAGTTCCTTTGAATCATGATATTTTATCACAACCTCAGAAAACTCACGAATACAGCTGCCACGCTGCTGTGTATGCTTGGTCACGGCTTCTTTCTTATGTGTCTGTGGAGATATGCACTGTTCCATTCGGCAGCGAGTTCTCTCTTTTTACTTATGACAGATTGTGAGTTTTACTGACTGTATCAGTTACTTTTCCATCGCTGTGACAAACAATCTGACAGAGACAAGCGAGCAGAGCTTTCTTTCGACTCACGGGTTCAAGGATTCAGCCCTGCTGAATCAGGGTGACCAGAGAGGCTGCTTTGTGGCAGTAGGACCCTGTAGAGGAGCTTTTCACAAGGCAGAGCAGGAGGCACAGTCTGGGCCAGCAGTGACCTGATGTGGCTGGGTAGACCACAGACCTCAAAGGTTCCATAATCTCCCCAAACAGTGACATGAACTGAGGACCGGTACCTAAATGCATGATGCTGCAGGCCATACGAGCAGTTTTCAAAGTGCTGTTTTTGTTTCATTCATTTTCTCTATTGTTTTGTTTTCAATGCCTTGAGTTTCTGCTTTTGTCCTCTTACTTTTCCTTCTCATTCTCGCATGTTTAATTCCTTCTCTCCCTTCTAAGGTCTTGAGATAAAAGTACAAATTGACTTTTAAGAATCCTGTTACCAGAAAATTTTGGGAGTCCCTTCATGATAATGGGGAGATTGGGGTCACCACTAGAGCTTCTTAGTCTCATAATAGAAGAATTTTAAAATGAACTAGAATAGAAGCTCAAGGAGGATTTTATTAGAGTTTAAAAGAAATATTCCAGGGCAGGGAAGTTATAAATCTTTTCCTTTTTTTTTTTTTTGGTTCTTTTTTTTTCGGAGCTGGGGACCAAACCCAGGGCCTTGCGCTTCCTAGGCAAGCGCTCTACCACTGAGCTAAATCCCCAACCCAAGTTATAAATCTTGGCAGATACCCAGAGAAGGAGAATGGAGACGAGAAGGAGAAAAAACGGTCATGCCATTTGAGAAAAACCTGAATAGAGGGCTGCCATTTGGTAGGCAAAGGTTATTAGAGAAAGAGTAAGGGAAGCCCAGACTACCAGAAGCAGCATTCTTCAGTTCTGGACAGCATCGGAAAGAAAGAGAAAGATAAAAGATCAAAAAAGAAAAGTTGCTCCTTCCAGGGGACACAAAAAAGGTAGACAGATCTGGGTGAACCTCATGGAGGCTTGGCTCATAATGATGCTCTAGAGCAGGAATTCTGGGAAAGAAAAGTACGGTATCTCACTAAAGAGCTTAAGGTTGTCAGCCTCCCAAAGCTGTGGTCCCTTGGCCAGATGATTATGCAGCCCAGTGTTAGCTCCCCATCAAGGCCAGAGATTTTGTCTTGAGCAGAAGAAACTAGTTTTCCCTTGTTGCTTCTGTGCCAGTTTCAAACATTGGGTGCTATAAATTTCCATTTAGTCTTGATTTATCTATTCTCCACAAAGTTTTGTTTGATTTGTACATATTTTTATAATTTCTGCACCAGGTAATGTTACATTTATTTAACTGTCTAGTAGATGTTAAAAAAATATCTTAGGGAGGGAAATGCATTTACTTATTATTTCACTCTTTCTACATATTTTTTTTCTTCTATGGGTTTCAGTTTTCCTCATTTTAGAATTATCTTCTTCTATAGAAAAAGACTCAGAA
>NC_141539.1:50112500-50120000 GCF_021556685.1 Rattus norvegicus
GACAGGTAAGGGGTGAGAGCAGCAGAAAAAATGACCCACAGTTAAGAACAAGCCTCATTATACCTAATGCAACATCAGCATCATCGTGCTCTTGGAAAATAGACATCAATGAGTAGAGCTGGTGTTTTGAGTTTCTCTTCTAGTTCCTCCCTTCGAGGAGAATGACCTACCCTTTCTCCAGAGTCAGCCCACACATACTCTCTCCTCCCATCTTCCATCCTCCCATCCTTCACCCCTGGCCTAGCTTGCTCCACATAGCTGTGGTATATAGTGTCTGTCTCAGAACTCCACCACCGGTTACAGATGGTGAACTAGCTTGAGCATCAGTTGTTTTCTGTCTAGATATTTGATCCACTGAGCGCTCTCTGAGTCCCTCTCATTTGCTCAGAAGTCCACACCTAAAAGATCAAATCTTTTTTGCTTAAATTACAAAGGGCTCGCCGTGTGCTCTCTGTTTCCTCTGCAGAGCCTCTGTGTTTCATTAATCTCCATGTGCTCAGGATCTGTTCCAGCACATTCGATTCACACCAAATCCTCGTTCTGGTTTAGCCAAATATCTAGAGTGAGACCCCAACATAGTTACTCCAATTCTTGTAGACACAGAGATGCCAGAGGACCACCCCTCCTCCAGCAGCTTCCTCCAGAGTCAGTGGATATCTACGAGGACCAAGAGGCTCACAATCATTACACACATAATTATTTTCAGGCTGCATGTAGCCTGAAAAGTTCTCTTCTACTTTCCATATGTTCTTTTCTCTTGATCCATCCCCCCTCCTTATTTTTTGCTACAAAAGTCCCTTGACAGTGTCCCACATTACAAATACACACTTGCCCCAGGCTTTGACTGAATTTGCTGTCTGTTTAATACTTACTCCATATGGGATAGATTAACACAAAAAGCTTTAGCCCTTGTACAACACTCAGGTACTTTCATGTAGTGGCTGGGAGTTTAGGGGGTGGGACATGAGCACATAAGTGGGTGCATGTACCAAGAACAGAAATCCATTGAGCTCCCACAGACCAGACGTCTACATTCTGCAGGGCTCTCAGCAGCCAATAAATTTGACTTGAGCTGGTGAAGCAAACCCTTCTCTCTAAACTAAGCATAATTGCGAGATGCTATTCTGAGTGCCAAAAATGTCAACCTTGAGTTGCAAACATGGACACATTTAAACAGAACCATATGTAGGATTGAAAAGAGAAATTAAAAAGAAACCAACCATTCTACCTTTTGCCCCACAGATAAATTACAAGGCAGCAGCCATGTCAGGAGAGAATTACAAAGCCAGCGATGATCAGGCAGCAATGTGCCGATGTGTTTTCATCAGGGAGCATGTGATCAATGTTCTACAGACACCATCAATAGGGACAAGCCTTGTGAATACAGAGGCGCTGGAGACAGTGGATGGTAGTCCCGAAGTGTATTCAGCACCTAATTAGCTTCCTATATTCTTCACCAGTGTCACTGGACTCAGAAATAGGAATGGTTGTGTTCATGGTCCGCAGTTAAATAACTCTGAATGGTGGCTTTCTATTGAGAATGAACCCAGTCTTCATAAGGGCCTGTGGTCTCTTCAACCAGTAGCACCTTATCTTACTCCCTCCTCCTTAAGCACTGTCGACACCCAGAAATACCTCCTAAGCTCAACCTTCACTGAAATTACAATTCATCATATATGAAAATTAAATTTTGCAGACCATAACCACCTCCAAGTGTCAAGAGTAGGAATCCGAAGGCTGAGGCTTAGATTATAATTTCTACATTAGGATCATGATTTCCCCACCAGTCCATGGGCTATATTTTCTAATATGTTAATGTGACATACCAACTTTAATTGACTCACCTGAAGGTAGAAAATTTGGTTTACAATTTTACCCCCCAATTCTGCTGTGTGCATAGGTGGAATATGGCAATTATTTTTACATGATCATGGGTATGTTTTTCAGGGGAACTGTTGCATTCTCATAGCAAAAAAAAGTCAGCCTATTAAATTCAAGATTTATTATATATCATTTTTTAAAACAATGGGAAGCCAGGCAGTGGTGGTGCATGCCTTTAATATCAGCACCCAGGAGGCAGATTAAGAGGCAAGCAGATCTCTGAGTTTAGGACCAGACCAGTGTGTTCTATAAAGCAAGTTGCAGGGAAGCCAGGGCTATGCAGAAAACATTGCCAAAAAACAAAAACAAAACAACAACAACAACAAAATTTAAAAAGACCAGAGGAATGAGTTATTTATCCTAATAAATAAAGTAACTGAGTACAGGGATTGTGTACCTGTGTGTGTGTGTGTGTGTGTGTGTGTGTGTGTGTCTGTCTGTCTGTCTGTCTGTCTGGGTGTATGTATGTGTGTTTGTCTCTATGTATGTATGTGTGTGTGTCTATGTGTATGTATGTGTGTGTGTGTATGTGTGTGGGTATACATATATACACGTGTTGGTGTGTGCATGTATGTGTGTGCGCACACACACACATCCATGTGTGTACATGCATGCCAGCCAGAAGTCAATATTTTGTGTCTTTTTAAATATTTTTTCACCTTAGGTTTTGAGACAGGGTCTCTCAGTAAACTTGAAGCTTACTAATTTTAGGCTTCCTCCTGTCTCGGCTTCACCAGCTGTATTACCTATATTTTTGTTGCTGTGATTTAAATATTGTGACTAAAAGACACTTGAGGAGGAAAGGGTTTATTTCAGCTTACAGTTCCAGGGGGATAGAATTCATCATGATGAGGAAGACATAGCTGCAATCAGGGAAAGTGCTACCATGGGAGCAACAACTTGCCTAATTACATTTCGTTTTTCATCCACATAGAGGAAACAGTGCGCATGCCTGCGTGCATGCGTGTGCTTGCTTGCTTGCGTGCCTGTGTGCGCATGTGCGGAAAGACGGCGCTGTTATAAACTCTCAAAATATTCAAGCATGTGTGTCTGTGGGGAACATTTCTCATTCAAACCACTCCGGGAGCTCTAAGACTGCAGGTATGCACTGCTGAGCCCAAGTTGCTACATGGATCCTGGGTTTAGAATTCAGGTCCTTCTGTTGGCATCCTCTCTACCTAGCTCCCCAAAGAAGTAGTATTTTAAAATAGCTGGGAATATAGGGGTGAGGGGTTTGTATTTTGTTCTATCCTCAACACTGATAAAAATATATTGGGGATAATTTTAGTACATATTCAAGGACAATGAAAACACAAAACCAGAAGATGGTTCTCAATGGAAAAACTAGTGAGGTGAATAACCTAAGACCACTCTTCCATCTCTGATATTTTAATAAAAAAATGAGATGCCTTCTTTTGAAAGAGAAAACAATATTTTTAAAGTTAGCCCCACTTAGACTAATTTAAAGATGAGAGTATGGAGATCCTCCAGAGTACACTAAAGCTCATTGCATATTGCATCAATGAACACACAACTTGGAAGAGTCTAATCTCCCTGCCCTCTTTCTGAAGTATCTCACATTGCTACTATGGTGGCCATCCCTCTGCACTTATAGAACTTTCTGCACTCTCTATGAAGTCAGCTAGTGGTGGATGCAGCTTTTGAGCACCAAGCTGTACACAGAGGCCCTGTTAGCAATTAAATCAGAATAAAGTACCAGTATTATGCAGTTCAGGCCAGAAGCTGAGCAGTTTCTTGTTTGGAAACCTTTGAGATGATCTAATGTCGGTCTCTTTTTCGCTTAGAATTTGCCAGTCCTTGAGTATGAAGTTATGATAAACAGAAATGGAAATAAGGTTTTGACAAATGCTCTGCCTTTAATAAGTAGCTTTTTGATATGTGGTTTGTTTGTTTATTGGTTATTTGGTTGGTTTTTCAACTCAGGGGTTTTTCTTGCTGTAATGGGATTTACTCTGTAGATCAGGCTGGTTTCAAACTCAGAGACCTGCCTGCTTCTGTTTCCTGAGTATTGGGATAAAGTTATATACCATCAAACTCAGATGGCGAAGTGTTTTAACTATCCTCATAAATAACCTTAACAGATTAACTGAGCATTCTAGCTAATCTCAGAGCAGTACATAGAATGTAGGTAACTTGGGGTATCTAAATTCTATTAATAAAATTGGAACTTCATTTCTAATAGGAAGAGAGCAAAGCAGATCAGTGAGTTGGTGGGAAATTGTCATTAAACCATTTCATACCTGGTAGAAACCTTCTTCTCACCTCCAACATTTGCCACCTTTACTCAAGTCTTGATCTATATGTCTTCTCATCATCAGCACCACCATTGGCACCTCCACAGCCATCATCATTACCAAAACCATCATCATCATCACCACCACAGCTATCATCATCATTACCACCGTCTGCATCATCACCACCACCAAAAGCATCACCACAGCCAACATCATAAACACAGCCAACACTGTAACCACAACTGTCATGATCACAGCCACCATCAATATCACCATAGTCATTGTTATCATTCTATCTGTATCAGTGATTCATTATATGTTATTTATCTTTCCTAAATGTATCATTTTCATCTATCTGTTGCTCAGTCTGTCTACTTATCTATCATCTGTCATTTTGCTGATTTTACCACACCTATTTACCTAGCCATCCATATACATTTACATACAAGAAAATCCAAAAAATTTGTGAGAAGAACAAAAAATGAGAACATGAGTTCTTTATCCAAAAGTATTAAGCGTTTTAAGGAAAAGACAATAGAGCATGAACACCATGATAATTTGTGGGTCACCTATGACTCCATAGGTTCTATGGTCAAGAAGCCCTGCACACATATAGGTAAGAGTTTCATTCTCTTCCTCCTCACACCTACAGTACCAAAAGTGAAATCCTGTATTGTCACACTTATGGGTGGTATTTCACCACATAGGCACAAGTGGGAAACTCAACATGTGTAAAAGTTTTTTGTGTGTTATGATTATAATGGGCAGCATGTTTTTTTGCCTCCAAAGGCCAATATGACATTGTAAACTCTACAAATTACTTTTAATATGAAATAATTAACTTAATTCTCTTAGCCCAAGGGATTTGCTATTAACCCATGTGATAAGCGACATACTTCTGAATTGCCGTATGTAAGTTTGGGAGCTTTGGGTGTCTTTGACACTGGAAGAGTATGATAAAAAAATCATCATGGAAAATAGCTAGGAGCCACAGGAGAGTGGACACACGGGGTCCACTGACACTCTCAAGGATGTTTTGTGCCTGAGTATATCTGCATTGACCTGTATACTCCGTGACTACTCTGACAGCTGACTTCTGATTCCCCCTCAGTGTTTCTCCATGATATTTGTTATCCTGGTTTACTTTCTGTTGCTACCACAAAATGCTGAACTGAAGCAACATGTGAGAGAAAAGGACTGTTTGGCATACATGTTGCTCTCTCATCAAAGGAAGCTAGGGCAGGAACTGAAACGGGAACAATGGAGGCAGCAACTGCAGAGAAGACCAGAGAAGACCACTGGTTACTGGCTTAGCTGCTAACTTGCTTGCTCAGAAACTTTGCTAGCTTTATATCACATTGACACAATCTAGAATCGTTTGAGAAGATGGGACTTCAATTAAGAAACTATCCTCACCAGATTGGTCTGTGGCAAGGTTTGGGGAGTATTTTCTTGATTGATGTGAGAGGGTCCAGATCACTGTGGGAAGTGTTACCCCTGAGCTGGTCACCCTAAATACTATAAGAAAGCTGGCTGAGCAAACTCTGCAAAGCAAACCAATAAGTAGCATTCTTTCATGGCCTCTGCATCCACCCCTGCCTCCAGGTTCCTGTCCTGAGTTCCCTGGATCATTGACTGTAAGATGAGATAAACCCTTTTCTCCCCAAATTGCTTTTTATCACAGCAATAGAAGCCTGTCAAGATAATAACACAGATTCACCTGCCCAGGGGTGATGCTGGGCATAGGAGGCTGGGCCCTCCTCTATTAATTAGCAACCAAGAAGTTGCCCAATAAGCATATCCACAAGCCAATCCACTATAAGCAGTTCTCAAACTGAGGTTCCTTCTCCATATGTCAAATTGACAACCAATGTTAGCCACCACATCTGCTCAGCTCTGTGTGAGTTTTCTCTCAACCCTGTATTTCCCACCATGGCTCCTGCCTCATTTAAAGGATCAGTGCTGAATTCTCGTCTCACCTTCTGTGTTGGTAAAGGCCTGGGTCAGATGAGTTTCTTCATCATCAGGAAGATGCTGAGTTCAATGACCTGTCGTCACAATCATTGGGCACCCTGGACTCAGATGCGGCAGTTGGGTTTCCTTCATGATCTCATGAACATTGGCTACCATATTCTGCCCTAAATCCTTCACTGTTAACCACAGGGGCTTCCAGGTCACCAAGCCTCATCCTCATTCCTCACTGCAAACATGAGCTGAGATTCAAGAAAACAATCTCTATCTTCTCAATAAATATAGAAAATAGAATTGTTCAGAGAATTTACTCATTAAAGGACATGTTTCCCAAGTCTCAGCCTGGCCTTCAGAATATCCTATAATTTCCTCCCATAGTTGCCTTTGCACATTCCTTAGCCACAGAACACCATTTAGAGTTCTTGGGTGCAAAAACTGCATCACCCTCACAGCTATTCATTGCATCCTTTATGTAAAGAGGCAACCCTTCTTCTCTCCCTCAGCTCAATCCCCTTCCTATTCCCTGTTCAGCTTCCTTAATTCCCTCGCTGTGTTCTGTGCTCCTTTCCTTCTTTAAGCCTGTTGGTGAATTGCTTCCCTAACCTTGATTTTTGGGCACTGGTTGAGATCCCTGTAATTTCTCAAACATTTGGCCCAGCCTGTGGTTACAAAGAATATAACAAAGTCTGCCTTCAAGCATCCTAGTATATAGAAACAGGTAGAAGCCAGAGAATCATGAATCTGATACTAAGTGTAAAACTGGGCAGTAGCTGGGGCAGAGAGAAAGTATCTAGCCAAGACTGGGAGCATCAGGAAGACTTCCCAGGGTCAATATAGTTGAGTATAGCTTTCACATGGCATAGAAATTGTCTAGGGTATGGGTGAAAGTTTATACTTCCAGTCAGGGTATATGAAGAACAGCCATAAACAATGGTGTATTTAAAACTCATTAATTTCCCAAGATATTATTGTGGTGGTGGCACAGTTCTCTGTGACTTGGAGTTTTTGTGAACTCAATCTCTTCTTGTGTAAGAGTACAACTCTACTCAGCAAAGCATGTTCCCCTCCATTATTCATATAGCATTGTATTGGAAAGATGCCGATTTGTTTCCAAATGGATAGGACAAAGCCAGAGTGTATTCTCCAAGCCAAGTCCACCATGTTTCACATCCTCTGAAAAGCTCTTCCCTTCACTAATAAAAGAAGACCGCCAGGAAGCGTTCACTGCAAGGAATCCTTGTTACTTCTTGCACATAGTTCTTCCCTTTCTCAAGCCTGTGAGGCTAGAAGAGAAACTATGCGGTTGCAAGCCACAGAGCCCAAGAGCCCAAAAGAAGGGGTGTTTTGTTCACCTAGAATCAACTATGCTACTCCATCCCTCTACCTGCTAAAG